>NW_027602932.1:0-24872 GCF_053455715.1 Rhinoraja longicauda
GAAATTCCCTCCAGTGAGAGAAGGCAAAGTGAATATTGGAAATGGTAGATACAAGAAATCTGTTGAAATATAACGGGGGTGCGGGGAAAAAATCAACAAAGCGCTGGAGGAACTCAGCGGGCCAGGCAGCATCTGTGGATGGAAATGGACAGATCACGCTTCAGGGTCGGGACCCTTGTTTGGTCTGAAGGAGGATTTCCAAGAGCTACAGGTCTGTTATATCAGAGTGAATGAATTGGTGTTGATGTTGTTCGGAAAAGGGCGGGAAAGGTCTGACTCGGGAGGTGTAAATAGGAGAGCGGAATGAAATCGGAAATTACTTGAAGGCAGAAAAATAAAGATGAATGTTGGGAGTGGAAGATACAATGGGTCTCTCGGTGTTGATGGCCATGTAGAACTAGAACAGTCTCTTCGGCCCACATAGAACGTGGAACAGTACAATGCCAAGCTAATCTCTGTTTCCTCTAGTTGCTCCGGTTTTCTCCCACATCCCAAAGACGTGCTGGTTTTATAGGTTAGTTGGCCCCTGTGAAGTTGCCCCTGGTGTATAGAGAGTGGATGAGAAAGTGGGATAACATAGAACTGGTGTGAACGGGTGATCGATGGTGGTCGTGGATTCAGTTCCTCCCCCACCCTGGTCGTTGTACTAGTTTCACTGTCGTCCTGGTGAGTTTCATTGCCTGTAACTCGTTTTCACCGAGCTCACAGCCAACAATGGCCTGCTTCTTTTATCATCATTATTCGTTCACGTATCTATCTTTCATTTGTTGACAATCTTTGTACCACTGTCGATATATCTCGTTTCACTTTCCCAATCAGAAGAAGGGTCTCGACCCGAAACGTCTCCTAATCCTGTTCACCAGAGATGCTGCCTGACCCGCTGACCTACTCCAGCTTTTTGTGTCTATCTTCGGGGGGCCGAAAGGCCTGTTTCCGTGCTGTATCTCTGCACCAAACCGTGTTCTGTTAATCGGGAACAGGACTGTTTGCACATCTTGGTTCTGCCACTAGATGGGAGCAACGCCACGCGGTGCGACCACAGACCAGCTGTAACTTTGAGAATTCACTTTGACAATTGCAGAAACAGCGGGGATCTGGTTTAATAAGTGACTTTTGTCACCTGTTACCACACCCGAAGCCCAAACCAAATGCATGGCTTAAAACGTTGAGGCTTTAAAATGAGCAATAGAAGCAAAAATTGCCCCAAATACTCAGCAGGTCAGGCAGCAACAGCAAGGTGAAACAGACCTTACATTTCAAATCAAATACTGATGACCAATGGTGTTCAACCTGAGTCATTAATTCCGTTTCTTTCTCTACAAACGCTGACCAACCTTCTGAGTATTTCTTGCATCTTACAGTACGTCTTCATTTGGGATTTTCAGCATCTGTGTTTTTATTTTAGTTTTTCCAGTTCAATGGTCGATTGGAATGTGAGTCTGCCCATAAACTGCCAAGAGAAAAAACAGAAAGCCTTGGCGGCAGTATGGGGTATTTGGAAAGAGAAGGCTTAATATTTCTGAGGTACTGTGGAGCAGCGGGAAGAGCCGCTGCCTCAAGGCCAGGGACCCGGGTTCGATCCTGACCTCAGCTGCTGACTGTTCTAAGTTTGCACGTTCTCCTTGTGGCCTCGTGGATTTCCTCCGGGTGTTCTGGTTTCCTCCCACAATTAAAGGACATGCCGGTTTGTACGTTTATTGGCCTTCTGTAAAAGCCCCAAGTGTGTGGGGAGTAGATGGGGAAATGGGACAACAGAGAATAAGTGTGAATTGATGACAGACACAAAAAGCTGCAGGAATTCAACGGGTCTGACAGCATCTCTCTAGAAAAGGAGTGAATTGGTGATCGATGGGCCTGTTTCCATGCTGTGTGTCTAAAGTAAAGTAAGGTCCACTGTAAACTTCTCTCTCGTCAGAAAAATAACCTTCAACTACCACGCAACAGAGAAAACAAGGCACAGATCAGTGCAGCACAAGAACAGACCCTTCAACACCTAATGACCAGCTGATGGAAAGACCGTTCAGAAGCCCGATAACAGAGGGGAGGAAGCTGCTCCTGAGACTGGCAGTGCGCCTTTCCAAGGTTCTGTAACTTCTGCGCAACAAGAGCAGGGAGAAAAGGGAATGGCCGGGGTGGGACGTATTTGATTATGTTGTCTGCTTCTCCGAGACAGAAATAAGTGCAGATGGAGTCTGGTCAGGGCCTCATCCACAATTCTCTGAAATTTCTCGCGCTCTTTTCCCAAACCAAGCTGTGACGCAAACAGACAGTGCGCATTTTATGGTGAATCTTGGAGGTTTGCCAGAGTAATAGAATGAAAGAGTGAGACAGCAGCCAACACGTTCCATCTACACTAGTCCCAGCTTTTGGTCCATATCCCTCCAAACCTGGCACATCCATGTACCTGTCTAACTGCTCCTTAAATGATGGGATAGTCCCTGCCTCAACCACATCCTCTGGCAGTTTGTTCCACAAATCCACCACTCATTGTGCCAAAAAGTTACCGCTCAGGTTCTTATTAAATCTTTTCCCCTTCACCTTAAACCTAAGTCGTCTGGTCCTCGAATCGCCTACTCTGGGCAAGAGACCCTGTTCACCCAATCTATTCCTCTCATGGCCTTAT
This sequence comes from Rhinoraja longicauda, assembly GCF_053455715.1. Lineage (NCBI taxonomy): Eukaryota > Metazoa > Chordata > Chondrichthyes > Rajiformes > Arhynchobatidae > Rhinoraja > Rhinoraja longicauda. The sequence goes on from NW_027602932.1 coordinate 2,624, forward strand.
ACAGCTCTATAAGGTTACCCTTCATCCTCCTGCACTCGAAGGAATAGAGTCCCAACCTACTCAATCTCTGTCTATAGCTCAGACTGTCTTGTCCTGACCACATGTTTGGCGACATGCCGAATTGCCTCAGTCCACTGATGAAGTACAGGTGTCGGTGTGGCGTCTTGGCTGTGTCTGCAGTGTGGTTGGTCCGCCACAGATCGTTGATGATATTTACGCCAAGGAGCCTGATGCCCTTCGCCATTTCCACTTCAGCGTGTTTGATGCTGACATGGGCTTGTCCTCCACTGCGCGTGTTGGTGGAGTGCCTGCCCCAATCAGGCTTCCATTGCTTCAGACGCTGATGGGAAGTCAACAAACCTGAGCGTTGTGCAATTCTAAACATCCCCATCTGTGATGAACGGCGGTTTATCGACAATGCAACGTCCTGTTATTGCAATAATGAGTGCGCATAATCAGAGGGAAAGAGGTTTTACGAGGATGTTGCCAGGACTCAAGGGCCCGAGCTATCAGGAGAGGTTGAGCAGGTTGGAACTCTCTACCTTGGTGCGCAGGAGGATGAGGGATGACCTTAGAGAGGACTAAAAAACCACCAGAGGAACAGATCGGGAAGATGTACAGTCTCTTGCCAAGAGTAGAGGAATCGAGAACCAGAGGACATAAGTTGAAGGTGAGGGTGGAAAGATTTAATAGGAACCTGAGGGGTAACACAATATGGGTGGTGGGTATATGGAACGAGCTGCTGCAGGAGGTAGTTGGGCAGAGACTATCACAACGTTTACGAAGTAGTTGTACAGATACATGGATAGGGCAGGTTTGGAGGGATATGGGCCAAACGCGGGCACTGCAGGTCGGTCCAAGAACCTAATGGTTGTGGGGGAGGAGCTGGGAATGGTAGCTGTAATGAACCTGTCGGTTTAGTTGATGGCCACAAAGAACTAGATCAGTCCCTTCAGCCCAGATCAGACTATGCAATGCCACCACTCCAGCAGCACGTTCCAGGCACCCACCACCCTGTGTGATAAAACATGACCTTTGAAATTTGCCCCCACTGTGCAAAAATCTATGTGGTCTCGTCAGAGCCGAGAGGGAAGGGGGGGCGGCGCGGGGGCGCCTGGTGCCTCGTCCGGCGGGACCTGGTTCGCCGTTGCGGGGAAATATAGACAGTTCCATAAACATCCCGCAACTTTGTCGGCCCCAGAAACGTGGCGACTCTCTCTGCACTGCCTGGGGGAGGTCTGTATTTTACCGGATTGCAAGCAAAAGCAAAGCATTTCACTGTCCCTTGGTTCATGTGACAATAGAGTATAATTGGCTCATTGAGTTGAATTCAAGTTTGCACATGAGACTGTTAAATGAAATAACAGTGTTTGCCGTGGATATAATATCATTGTGCAGCCTAATATAATGAACAATTCACGATGGGAAACACTGATGTATTTAGTTTAAGGGAATGAAATTTACAGGCAGCTTGTATCAAATAGCATCCACTTACTGGTCAGGGCTGTGATTGACGGGGCTGAGCTCCGCCTCCCCTCAGCCGTACCCCGATACTGCAAGGGTTCAGCAGCTGCGCCAAAGAATTTGAACCAGGAAGTGGCGGAGTAAAAATGGCTTCGAAAGACCTGGTCGAGAGTTTAACGGAGGAGGTAGTTTGTCCCATCTGCCTGGATTTCTTCACCGATCCGGTTACACTGGACTGTGGGCACAACTTCTGCCGCTCCTGTATCACACAGAGTTGGGACAGGGAGGAGAGAAACTCCTGCCCGGAATGTAGAGAGGAGTTTACAGACCGCACCCTCAGGGTGAATCGGGCCTTGGCGAGACTGACTGAGAAAACTCGAACACTGAGCCTGAATCAGACAGAGGAGGAAAGTAAACCTCACTGCGAGGAACATCAGGAAGAACTGAAGCTGTTTTGTGAAACTGATAAGAAGCTGATCTGTGTGATTTGTGCAGCTGGGCGGGAACACAAGTCTCACAGCTTCATGCCGGTTAAAGAAGCTGTTGAAAACCACAAGGTAAAAGCAAACCGATTTTAAACCCATCATTGTTTAATTCCATTTTTACTGTTCAACCATTTAATTTTCTGATTCCCAAACACATTTGCAGGATCAGGTGAAATCTTCCATCCAGTCTCTCACAAAATATAGATCAGAGATCCAGCAAATGGAGCAGCAACAGAAAGAGAAGATTTCTGGAGTTCTGGTGAGGCTTTTAAGTTTCGATTTCCTGATCTTGTGCAGGTTTGATCCCTGTGACGCGTATAATAACAGGGCAGCGCAGTGACACAAGTCGTGCTGCTGTCTCCTAGTTCTGGTGAGCGGGTTCGATCCTGACCTCGGGGGCTGACCGTGTGGTTCACGCCTTCTCCCTGTGACCGCGGCGGATTTCTTCCACGTCCCCAACAAAGATACTAGAGGAGCAAAATGAACCTCTCCGTCGAAATTGCGTCCACTGAAGTTTAGTACGTAACATCATTTTAGTAAGGAAAACCCACCTCTCGCTGTGTAATCAGTGTTGTGGGGGAACAGTATGTGTGATGATCCCATCAAAGTGCAGAAAATATCTCATCTATCAACCCACATTTTATTGTTATTTTTATTTTAAAATGTTTTCCCCCTGCTAAATTTCTCTGGTTTTATTTTCTTACTGTTTCTGCCCATGTCCCTCCCATCCTTCCTCCCCAGTCCCCTCTTTTGTGCAGTTTCCCCTGTATTGCTCAAACACACACTCAGCACAAATTTAACATACATTTCATTAGGGCCTTCCCGTACACATTCGCAATCAGTGACATCAAACTTATTTCCAGAAATCCTAATATTATGAATAAAATAATTATGAACACATATTAAGATATTTATAATAATAATAATAAACATTTATTTTTTATCGCGCTTTTCCAAATGCTCAAAGACGCTTTACAAAAACAGTCAAGACATAAAAACAAACAAACGAATTGTCCTGACGGAGAAGCGGCGAACAAATAGCGCCAGCGTCCTCTCACGTCAGGGTCCGGCAGTAGACAATAAAGAACACAAGACACACAATTACAATTTTAACACAAACAGCCATCACAGTGATTGCTCCAGGCACACCCTCGCTGTGATGGAAGGCAAAGAAAAGTCTTATCTCCATTTTTCCATTATTTTCATTCTACATGAGTGTAATAAAATGTAATGCATACATACCTACACTTATACAGAAGTGCTAGCTTTAGACATGAATAATGTACATTACCACCATAGTTTAGTTTTGAATTTAACATATAATTGAGGGGGTCGGTGCAATATAGTGCTAACCCTCAGTTTTGTGAAAAATGAGTTACAGGCATTGACACGATACTTACCCACAATCCTACAACCTGTAAAAAAATCATATTTAAATTTAACCGATAAGTTGGTCAAATAACATAGGCACCTTCTAGGTTTTGTTGTGATTAATGGATTTTTTAAATGTGAGTATCTCATAACGATACATTTGTGGGTTAGCAGTATATTGCACCCCCTTCAATTTTACATCATTCAAAAATGAATTTCATAAAACAAGGATAACACCTTTTATTTCTGTCATTCATGGTAAGTTTTACATCATTTTATGTGCAAGATATACAGGGTTGCACTGTTTTGCATATCAGCTAACCAATGAAATGATCATGTCCTGATTTATACCAGCACTTCACCTTCCCTCCTTTGTCTGAAGAAGGGTCCCAACATGAAACATCACCCATCCTTTTTCTCCAGAGATGCTGCCTGACCCGGTGATTTACTCCACCACTGTGTCTATTTGAATTGGATTCGTGCTCTGTACCACATCAGGCAGCATTGGTCATTTTAGTGGCTGTCAAGGATTTTTAACTAATCAATTCACCAATTCAAATTTTCTTGGCTCTAATTATAAAGTTAAATGTCTTTTCGATTATATTGTGGATACAGTCGAGTTCTATTGTTGGCAAATGCCAAATCTCTGCTTCCATGACTTTCTAAAATAAAGCAAAAAGAGATACGGCTCGTGGAGGTGAAAATAAAATTAACAGAGAAAGCAAATATGATCAATTGGCCTGATACAGATAGAGTGGATCTCTAGTGCAGATATTCAATCAGTAACATCCAAATTTTAAAGATCATGAAGCAGCAACTCGTCAAGAAATAGTCATAGGGGTCAACCAACAACTTATCCAAGAAGAAGAACAAAAATAATTGTTAGCAAACATTTTATATACGAACAAATCGCAGAGAGTTGTGAACACAGCCCAGTCTGGCACACAGAATCTGTTTACTAAAATGGCGCTGAAATTTACCCATGACCAATTACGGTTTTACGTGTCGGGTGGTCTATCTTGCTCCTCTAGTATCTTTGGTGCCCAATACATGCTGGTTCAAAGGTCAATCGGTGACTGTAAATTATTCCTGCGGAGGTGGGTGGTGGGCGGATGAATGAGAATTAATGGGTACGTGAAAAGGAATAGGCAGCAGGGAATTAAAGTCATAAGGAATAGGAGTAGAATGAGGCCATTTCGCCCATCGCATCTACGCCGCCATTCAATAATGGCTGACCTATCTCTCCCTCCTTACCCCATTCTCCTGCCTTCTCACCATAATCTCTGAAACCTGTACTAATCAAGAATCTATCTTTGCCATAAAAAATATCCATAGCCTTCTGTGGCAAAAAAAATCCACAGATTCACCACCCTCTGACCAAAGAAATTTCTCTTCAACTTCCTAAATTAGCGTCCTTTAATTCTGAGGCTATGACTTTGAGTCCTGGATTCTCCCACTAGTGGAAACATCCTCTCCACAACCCCTCTATCCAAGCCTTTCACTATTCTGTATGTTTTAATTAGACAATAGACAATAGACAATAGGTGCAGGAGTAGGCCATTCAGCCTTTCGAGCCAGCACCGCCATTCAATGCGATCATGGCTGATCACTCTCAATCAGTACCCCGTTCCTGCCTTCTCCCCATACCCCCTCACTCCGCTATCCTTAAGAGCTCTATCCAGCTCTCTCTTGAAAGCATCCAACGAACTGGCCTCCACTGCCTTCTGAGGCAGAGAATTCCACACCTTCACCACTCTCTGACTGAAAAGGTTCTTCCTCATCTCCGTTCTAAATGGCCTACCCCTTATTCTTAAACTGTGGCCCCTTGTTCTGGACTCCCCCAACATTGGGAACATGTTTCCTGCCTCTAATGTGTCCAATCCCCTAATTATCTTATATGTTTCAATAAGATCCCCCCTCATCCTTCTAAATTCCAGTGTATACAAGCCCAATCGCTCCAGCCTTTCAAAATACGACAGTCCCGCCATTCCGGGAGTTAACCTAGTGAACCTACGCTGCACGCCCTCCATAGCAAGAATATCCTTCCTCAAATTTGGAGACCAAAACTGCACACAGTACACCAGGGCCCGGTACAACTGTAGAAGGACCTCTTTGCTCCTAAACTCAACTCCTCTTGTTACGAAGGCCAACATTCCATTGGCTTTCTTCACTGCCTGCTGTACCTGCATGCTTCCTTTCATTGACTGATGCACCAGGACACCCAGATCTCGTTGAATTAGGTCCCCCTCATTCTCTGAAACCCCAGCGAGTACTGGCCCAGTGCTAACAAACGCTCCTCATAGGTTAACCCACTCATTCCTGGGATCATTCTTGTAAACCTCCTCTGGACCCTCTCCAGAGCCAGCACATCTTTCCACAGATATGGTGCCTAAAATTGCTCACAATATTACCTATGCGGCCTTACCAGCGCCTTATGGAGCCTCAACATCACATCCCTGCTTTTGTACACAAGGCCTCTTGAAATAAATGCTGGCACAGAGTTTGCTTTCCTTACTATTGATCTATGCCTTTATTCCTACCACCAAAATGCATGACTTCACACTTTGTGATCTTGATGAAATATTGATCTTCACCTTTCATTTCACAGGAACAGTCACACAACCTTCAGTCTAAGATCAAATCCCAGTTTGCTGAACTGCACCAGATTCTCACTGAGAAAGAGCAGCGAGGACTGGCAGATATCCGGGAGGAAGAGAAGAAGATTCTAAATGCAATGGAGAAAAATCATCGAGAAATTGAAGAGAATTTAAAATTCATTCAGGAGGAACTCTTTAAGTTGCAGCAGCAGATGGATCAAAAGGACAATGTGGTGTTTCTGAAGGTGAGGGGTGACACTACAGTCTGGCGAAGTGAAAGTGCACAGTCACAAAATGGTGGGGGATGTTTCTGAAATAAATGCTGCCTTTACCAGTAATTCAGAACTGGGTTAATGTTTCATCTGTTCCAGTTGTAGTTGTTCCCAAACTAATTGGCCTCCCGCATAATCTATGGGATCTCAGGACTGCCTGGCCGGAATGTAGAGAGGTGTTTGTATTCTGTGGAGTTCAGAACAACCCGGGTGATCCTATATCTGATCTCAAGGACCACGAATGGACAGAGGGCAGTAAATCTCTGGGACTCTCCAACCAGGAGACTCTGAGAGGTTTAACCTGTTGGACGTATTTATACCAGAGAAAGATACATTTTTGAAAATATGTGGAATTGAAATCAAAGGGGATGGGACAAAGCGGAGGAGTTCAGCCCTGGGCTAGATCAGCCATGACCACATGGTGGGGATTAGCATTGAAATCTAGAACGTGGCGCACACAGCAGATTGATCATCTACATCCGGTTCCCATCAGCAGTGGGCGGTCACCTTGGGGGAATTTGCTCGGTTTGTTTTACCCACCTTTGTTCACCATAGAATGACTTCCCATTCTACATCATAGACAGGCCATTCGGCCCATCCTATCCAGTCAAGATTTCAGCTCCATTCAACATCCTTCCCATCTACTCACCACACCCGGTAACAATACCCCGAATTCCAGGAGTGCTCAAGTGTTTATCCCACTTGCCCTTAAATTATCTCTGCTGTTGGCTTCAGTCCCTCCAATGCAAGTGAGGTCCATGTTCTCATGACTGCATTCCTTTCAGTATTTATTGAAGACCACGTTACATTTCAGCTTTGATTTTTGCTCTCCCATCGATTAGAGATATTATTTCATCCTCACCCATTTAAATCCACCGATAAACTTAAATCTTATCTCATCATTCCTGACATCTTCCCCAGATAAACTCCAACAACCTGCCCAGTCTTTGCATTGAGTTCCATCCTCTCAGTTATGGCGTCATTCTCATGAACATTCCTTATGCTTTCCCCCTTCGTTCTACGTCTCGACTGTAATGTCCGCTTTCTTTCTGCATGACAGCGGTGATAAGAGTTGGGAAATGGGAATTATCAGAGGGCTGTGGAAATGTGGACAAATTCCCGCTGTCGGGAATAGGACGGTCCATCTCAGTCAATTGAGATTTGTGTTTTATTTCTTTCAGGAGGAAGCTGGTCGCAAGCGAAGGTAGGACATGCTCTTGACGGAAACATTGTAAGGTTTTGTAACATTGCACCTTATTGTAACATTGCACCTTATTGTAACATTGCACCTCATTGTAACATTGTAACATTGCACCTCATTGTAACATTGTAACATTGCACCTCATTGTAACATTGTAACATTGCACCTCATTGTAACATTGTAACATTGCACCTTAACAGCAGGGGGACCAACATTCTGGCAGGCAGGTTTGCTAGTGCTGCATGTGTGGCTTTAAACTGAGTAGTGAGGGGCAGCGGTTGACAAATTGGGAATATGAAGATGGAGTTAAAGGGGAAGCGAATACATGAGAAATTGCAAAGGACTCTTGAATAAATGGGAAGGGAAGTTCTAGATGGGATAAGAGAGTAAGGTCAGGGCAAATTGTAACAGGTGTGAGTGGGGAGGTGAATACCGAAGGTAAAGTGCTGTATTTAAATGCGCGAAGTATAAAAAATAAAGTGGATGAGCTTGAGGCTGTCATATGTTGAAAGACGAGAGCGACTAGGCTTTTATACACTGTAATTTAGAAGGATGAGAGGGGATCTTATTGAAACATATAAGATTATTAAGGGGTTGGACACGTTAGAGGCAGGAAACATGTTCCCAATGTTGGGGGAGTCCAGAACTAGGGGCCACAGTTTAAGAATAAGGGTAGGCCATTTAGAACGGAGGTGAGGGAAAACTTTTTCAGTCAGAGAGTTGTAAATCTGTGGAATTCTCTGCCTCAGAAGGCAGTGGAGGCCAGTTCTCTGGATGCATTCAAGTGAGAGCTAGATAGAGCTCTTAAGGATAGTGGAGTCAGGGGGTATGGGGAGAAGGCAGGAAAGGGGTACTGATTGAGAATGATCAGCCATGATCACATTGAATGGAGGTTCTGGCTCGAAGGGCCGAATGGCCTCCTGCTGCACATATTGTATAATGTCTATTGCTTTGTTCAACAGCCCAATATATTTCTAACGCTCAGTTTATAACCAGCTGTTAAATATTTGCAGAGTTGGTGTTGAAGCCAACCCACAGTCGGTGGTAGATGGTCACTTGCTGCTTGAAAAGTTTGAAACTCCTTTTTTGTACAACACGGTATTGGCAGAAGCATCTGGTGCCATCAAGCAAGGTAAAGCTTATACCTTTTCCATTGTTCTTGTTTCTGACATCTTTAAGTAATGTGTAGATGCAAGCATTAATGGTATTTTGGATTGAAGGGAAATTGAAGATTTGATCTACCACCAAACATAGCTGCAGAAAAGCATCACAAAGTCAGAGAGTTGTCTCACACAGAAACAGGCCCTTTGACTCGACACGACCATGCCAACCAAGTTGCCCAACCGAGCTTGTCCCACTTGCCTGAGTCTGACACATATTCTTCCAAGTCTTTCTGATCCACGTATCCACCAAACTGTCTGTAAATGGTCGTCATTGTAGCTCCCTCCACCATTTCCTCTGTCAGTTCGTTCCATACTTACACAACGCATTGACTGTAAAAGCTGCTCCTTTTTACTGTTTCCACTCTCACCTTGAACTGATGCATTCGAGGTTTAGACTCTCCTACCTTGGGTAAAATACTGTGGCTATTCACCTCATCTGTGCACCTTATATAGATCTTATACACAACTGTTAAAGCACCCTGATGGGCTCCAAAGACAAATGTCCCTGCCTGTCCAACGTCTCCCTTCAGACCTGATGAAATTGGCGTAAACCCTTTTGCACCCACTCCAATTTACAAACAACCTCATTGTGTCAAACGCTGTATTTAATATCCTGACCTATGAAAGCATGAGCGACAAACACATTCTTCACCTCCCTGCCCGTCTCCGTTGCATCTTCCATGGCACTGTGTACCTGCACCCCGACATCTCTCCGTTCTATAAAGCTCCCCGTTTACTGTGTATGTCCTGCCCTGGTTTGTCTCAGCAAAGTGCATCGCCTCACCTTCACATGAATAAATCCCACCTGCCGTTCCTGAGCCCATTGGCCCAGTTCACAGGGATCCCATTTACTCTCAGGTAACATTCTTCACTCTCCACAATGTCACCAATTTTACTTCCATCTGCAAACTGACTAACCTTGCAACCTACATACACACACAATCGTGTATATAAATAAGGAACAACAGTGGGCTCTGTTTCCAGTCTGAAAAACAACCCTCTACCAACATCCTCTGTCTGCGGCCTTCAGGTAATGTTGTGTTCCATCCGCTAGTTCACCCCGGATTCCATGAGATCCAACCTTCCAGAGCGGCCTCCCATGTGGTGTGTAGAAGTTGCATCTCTCGGAGGGCAGTGAATATCTGGCATGTTGTGCCCAGGGTGGTGGTATAAAGCTGAGTTGTTGGATATGTGCAAATTGGCTACAAATAAATATTTGATAGATTGAAAATATAAGATGATGGGGAACTGACACAGAAGAGGAATTGGTGCCAGCTTAGATCAGCCATGATCACATTGAATGGAGGGGCAAGCCTGAGGAGTCGATCCTAATCCTGCTCCTGTTTTCTTTTGTTCCTTTCCTCCTGTGTACCGATATATTGACAGACTTGACACAGGGGGAATGCAGCAAAGATTAACAATACGTGCCTGGGACAATGTGTTTGCTGTGTGGGGTGAGATTGAGTAGACTAGGCCTATGTACTCGTGTGTTTGGGTGTATTAGAGGGGATCTCAGTGAAACACAGAGTTCTTACAGGGCTCAGTGGGCTGGATGCAGGGAGGATGGTTCCCCTGTCAGAGGGGTCTGGAGAGCGGGCACTCTCTCAGAATGTGGGCTGCACCATGTAGCACAGAGATAAGGAGACATTACTGCACGCAGAGGCTGGGGAACGACCCTGCACCGGTGGCTGTGGAGACTCAGTCATTCAGTGCTCTTGTAGCTGAGAGCCGTGGTTGTACATTACAGAGTCTGGCCCTTCGGCCCATCGTGTCCATGACCGTCTTTTCCCCAGCTATACGAATCGATTTGCCCACATTCCATCGGCATTCTTCTGCACCTCACCTATTTAAGTACCTCCAATATATTGATGATATCTCACTCCACCACCTCCTCTGTAGCATGTTCCAGATATCACCCACTCTCAGTGTAAATCTATGTACTATACCTCTTGTTTGTTTGTTTGTTTGTTCATGAACTACAGCCAAAACGGTCCACGATAGCGATTTTAAGCCCACCTTGCTCACCGTCATCCCTTTGGTGCTAATGGAAGAAGTTTCAATCAAATCGGTGTTATATTTTTTAAGTTATTCACATTTTAAAGTATAAATCTATCTCCTAGGGAGGGATGGGGGAGGGAGTGAGGTAGGGGGAGGGAGGGAGAAGTGGGGGGAGTGAGGGAGGGAGGGGAGGAGACGGAGATTGGGGGAGGAGAGGGTGCTGTACCAATGCAGGAGAGGTTTGGCCCAGCGGGTCCACTTGGTCTAGTAAAACCTAAATCTCAGATATACTTTAAAATTCTTTGCTCTCAATATAAACCTGCACTCTCGTGATTTGATATCCCTGCATGCGAATAAGGTTTAGATAATTACCCTGCATCCTGCTGCAGACTTTGACAACCTTCCCCACGATCCACAATTTTTGCTTCCTCCACAAACTTACTAATCACACCTCCCACATTCACATCCAAGCTATGATCATATAACATAAACAGCAAAGGTTGCAGCGCCGATCTCTGCTGCACACCACAAGCCACAGACCTCCAAGGAGAAAAATTATCCTTCTAACGCTACCTTCTACCTCCAACCACCAAGCCACTTGTGGATCCATTTCACCAGCTCGCCTTCGATCCCACCTGCCTTCGCTTTCTGGACCAGCCCTTACACGCGGAACATTGTCAAGTCCCTCAGTGAAGTTCATATATTGGTTCACAATGAGATCAGTGTGTTAGTTGTACACACCCATCAAATCCACCCGTGAATCCGCTCTCTTTCAACGACCCCACAACCACAAGTCTCCACCCATTCTGTCCAACACCCGATCATTCAACCTCTGCTTCCTTCCATGGTCCAAGCCACCCCTCCCTCTCCCTCACCCTCCACTCATAGAAACAGGGGCAGGTCATCTGGCCCCTCGTGTCTGCCCCCTTTCACTGTGATCATGACGACCCCACCACGCACCTCTACCTCCTCTTTAACAACCTCAAATTACCGCTAACCTCAATATCCTCTTGCTCCGATCTGCCTCCATATGTGTGTACCCCCCCCTCCGTTTCTCCTTCACCACCGCAATCTCCCAATCCTCCTCACTCTCCGCACCCGTCCTCCCCGTCCACCCTCCCCCACCTCACGAAATTCCCCTCTCCGTCCCTGGATTAAAAACTCCGGGGGGGAGATGTCTGTTGTCCCACCGATGTGGTCGTGGGTGAAACCCCGGGCAGGGTTTCAGTTGTCCGCCCGCCTGTGCCTGAGGCCGAGCGGCCTCTCCCCCGGTCCCGGGGCCGCGCTGCCCGAGTCTCCCCCCGACCCCCGGGGACTCTCTGATTCTCTGCTTCTCCCCCCAGTCTCCGTCACCCTGGATGTGGAAACAGCGCATGCGCAGCTCGAGGTGTCTGGGGATCGGAAGAGGGTGAGACGGACCCGGACCCGGAGGAGTCTCCCTGACACCGGGAAGAGGTTTACAGACAATGCGTGTGTGCTGGGATCGGAGGGGTTCACATCGGGGAGACATTACTGGGAGGTGAAGGTGGCGGGGAGTGAGGACTGGAGTCTGGGAGTCGCCGCAGAGTCTGTGGAGAGGAAGGGATGGGTCCCACTGACCCCGGAGACTGGAGTCTGGAACATCTGGCGGTGGTGGGGTGACAAGTTTGATGCATTCACCTCCCCTCCATCCCCTCTCCCCGCCCGTCCCGTCCCCGGGAGGGTGGGAGTTTATCTCAGTTACGAGTCCGGGACGGTTTCATTTTACGACGCGGCCACCAAGTCCCATCTCCACACCTTCACTGGGAATAAATTCACGGGGAAACTTTATCCTTTCTTCTGGCCTTGGGATGTAAACTGGCTGAGAATCTGCTCCGGTTCCGCTCCGGGTGTGTAAAAGTGTCGGGTCCCGGGACCGGCGTCAGGAGCGGGGCTCAGGGGCTGTGGGGCAGAAACCCGGTGGACAACAGGTCGGCGCTGAACGGCTCCCATTTAATACCCATATTCCGCGTTGTAAAAAACCCCAGTGAGCGCGGAAATAAAACCAGGGGGAATGTAAATGTGGGAAGAGAGAAATAAAGAGCAAGTGAAATCAGAGCTGTCGATCCGTTCATTTCAACGCGTTAACCGCGTCCGTCATCGGAACAGAAACACTTTTGTGAAAATATAAAGATTGAAACAATCTCCCTTCCCGCGGGCTCCGCGGGTTCAGCAGCAGCCGCGGGCGGCGGGTCCTAAACTCGCCCTGAGTCACAACGCGGCACCAGCGGGGTTGGTGTGGACTTCAACAGCAGCGTAAAGGCGAGTATGGGGGGGTGGGGGGCAAGTGGAGACAGGAGGGGGGAATGACATCGGAAATTCCCTCCAGTGAGAGAAGGCAAAGTGAATATTGGAAATGGTAGATACAAGAAATCTGTTGAAATATAACGGGGGTGCGGGGAAAAAATCAACAAAGCGCTGGAGGAACTCAGCGGGCCAGGCAGCATCTGTGGATGGAAATGGACAGACCACGCTTCAGGGTCGGGACCCTTGTTTGGTATGAAGGAGGATTTCCAAGAGCTACAGTCTGTTATATCAGAGTGAATGAATTGGTGTTGATGTCGTTCGGAAGAGGGCGGGAAAGGTCTGACTCGGGAGGTGTAAATAGGAGAGAGGAATGAAATCGGAAATTACTGGAAGGGAGAAGAATAAAGCTGAATGTTGGGAGTGGGAGATACAATGGGTCTCTCGGTGTTGATGGCCATGTAGAACTAGAACAGTCTCTTCGGCCCACATAGAACGTGGAACAGTACAATGCCAAGCTAATCTCTGTTTCCTCTAGTTGCTCCGCTTTTCTCCCACATCCCAAAGACGTGCGGATTTGTAGGTTAGTTGTCCCCTGTGAAGTAGCCCCTGGTGTATAGAGAGTGGATGAGAAAGTGGGATAACATAGAACTGGTGTGAACGGGTGATCGATGGTGATCGTGGATTCAGTCCCTCCCCCACCCTGGTCGTTGTACTAGTTTCACTGTCGTCCTGGTGAGTTTCATTGCCTGTAACTCGTTTTCACCGAGCTCACAGCCAACAATGGCCTGCTTCTTTTATCATCATTATTTGTTCACGTATCTTTCATTTGTTGACAATCTTTGTACCACTGTCGATATATCTCGTTTCACTTTCCCAATCGGAAGAAGGGTCTCGACCTGAAACGTCTCCGAATCCTGTTCACCAGAGATGCTGCCTGACCCGCTGACCTACTTCAGCTTTTTGTGTCTATCTTCGGGGGGCCGAAAGGCCTGTTTCCGTGCTGTATCTCTGCACCAAACCGTGTTCTGTTAATCGGGAACAGGACTGTTTGCACATCTTGGTTCTGCCACTAGATGGCAGCAACGCCACGCGGTGCGACCACAGACCAGCTGTAACTTTGAGAATTCACTTTGACAATTGCAGAAACAGCGGGAATCTGGTTTAATAAGTGACTTTTGTCACCTGTTACCCCACCCGAAGCCCAAACCAAATGCATGGCTTAAAACGTTGAGGCTTTAAAATGAGCAATAGAAGCAAAAAGTGCCCCAAATACTCAGCAGGTCAGGCAGCAACAGCAAGGTGAAACAGACCTTACATTCCAAATCAAATACTGATGACCAATGGTGTTCAACCTGAGTCATTAATTCCGTTTCTTTCTCTACAAACGCTAACCAACCTTCTGAGTATTTCTTGCATCTTACTGTACATCTTCATTTTGGATTTTCAGCATCTGGGTTTTTATTTTAGTTTTTCCAGTTCAATGGGCGATTGGAATGTGAATCTGCCCATAAACTGCCAAGAGAAAAAACAGAAAGCCTTGGCGGCAGTATGGGGTATTTGGAAAGAGAAGGCTTAATATTTCTGAGGTACTGTGGAGCAGCGGGAAGAGCCGCTGCCTCAAGGCCAGGGACCCGGGTTCGATCCTGACCTCAGCTGCTGACTGTTCTAAGTTTGCACGTTCTCCTTGTGGCCTCGTGGATTTCCTCCGGGTGTTCTGGTTTCCTCCCACAATCAAAGGACATGCCGGTTTGTATGTTTATTGGCCTTCTGTAAAAGCCCCAAGTGTGTGGGGAGTAGATGGGAAAATGGGACAACAGAGAATAAGTGTGAATTGATGACAGACACAAAAAGCTGCAGGAATTCAACGGGTCTGACAGCATCTCTCTAGAAAAGGAGTGAATTGGTGATCGATGGGCTTGTTTCCATGCTGTGTGTCTAATGTAAAGTAAGGTCCACTGTAAACTTCTCTCTCGTCAGAAAAATAACCTCCAACTACCACGCAACAGAGAAAACAAGATACAGATCAGTGCAGCACAAGAACAGACCCTTCAACACCTAATGACCAGCTGATGGAAAGACCGTTCAGAAGCCCGATAACAGAGGGGAGGAGGCTGCCCCTGAGACTGGCAGTGCGCCCTCCCAAGGTTCTGTACCTTCTGCCCAACAAGAGCAGGGAGAAAAGGGAATGGCCGGGGTGGGACGTATTTGATTATGTTGTCTGCTTCTCCGAGACAGAAATAAGTGCAGATGGAGTCTGGTCAGGGCCTCATCCACAATTCTCTGAAATTTCTCGCGCTCTTTTCCCAAACCAAGCTGTGACGCAAACAGGCAGTGCGCATTTTATGGTGAATCTTGGAGGTTTGTCAGAGTAATAGAATGAAAGAGTGAGACAGCAGCCAACACGTTCCATCTACACTAGTCCCAGCTTTTGGTCCATATCCCTCCAAACCTGGCACATCCATGTACCTGTCTAACTGCTCCTTAAATGATGGGATAGTCCCTGCCTCAACCACATCCTCTGGCAGTTTGTTCCACAAATCCACCACTCATTGTGCCAAAAAGTTACCGCTCAGGTTCTTATTAAATCTTTTCCCCTTCACCTTAAACCTAAGTCGTCTGGTCCTCGAATCGCCTACTCTGGGCAAGAGACCCTGTTCACCCAATCTATTCCTCTCATGGCCTTATACAGCTCTATAAGGTTACCCTTCATCCTCCTGCACTCGAAGGAATAGAGTCCCAACCTACTCAATCTCTGTCTATAGCTCAGACTGTCTTGTCCTGACCACATGTTTGGCGACATGCCGAATTGCCTCAGTCCACTGATGAAGTACAGGTGTCGGTGTGGCGTCTTGGCTGTGTCTGCAGTGTGGTTGGTCCGCCATAGATCGTTGATGATATTTACGCCAAGGAGCCTGATGCCCTTCGCCATTTCCACTTCAGCGTGTTTGATGCTGACATGGGCTTGTCCTCCACTGCGCGTGTTGGTAGAGTGCCTGCCCCATTCAGGTTTCAATTGCTTCAGACGCTGATGGGAAGTCAATAAACCTGAGCGTTGTGCAATTCTAAACATCCCCATCTGTGATGAACGGCCGTTTATCGACAATGCAACGTCCTGTTATTGCAATAATGAGTGCGCATAATCAGAGGGAAAGAGGTTTTACGAGGATGTTGCCAGGACTCAAGGGCCCGAGCTATCAGGAGAGGTTGAGCAGGCTGGAACTCTCTACCTTGGTGCGCAGGAGGATGAGGGATGACCTTAGAGAGGACTAAAAAACCACGAGAGGAACAGATCGGGAAGATGTACAGTCTCTTGCCAAGAGTAGAGGAATCGAGAACCAGAGGACACAAGTTGAAGGTGAGAGTGGAAAGATTTATTAGGAACCTGAGGGGTAACACAATATGGGTGGTGGGTATATGGAACGAGCTGCTGCAGGAGGTAGTTGGGCAGAGATTATCACAACGTTTACGAAGTAGTTGTACAGATACATGGATAGGGCAGGTTTGGAGGGATATGGGCCAAACGCGGGCACTGCAGGTCGGTCCAAGAACCTAATGGTTGTGGGGGAGGAGCTGGGAATGGGAGCTATAATGAACCTGTCGGTTTAGTTGATGGCCACAAAGAACTAGATCAGTCCCTTCAGCCCAGATCAGACTATGCAATGCCACCACTCCAGCAGCACGTTCCAGGCACCCACCACCCTGTGTGATAAAACATGACCCTTGAAATTTACCCCCACTGTGCAAAAATCAGAGCCGAGAGGGAAGGGGGGCGGCGCGGGGGCGCCTGGTGCCTCGTCCGGCGGGACCTGGTTCGCCGTTGCGGGGAAATATAGACAGTTCCATAAACATCCCGCAACTTTGTCGGCCCCAGAAACGTGACGACTCTCTCTGTACTGCCTGGGGGAGGTCTGTATTTTACCGGATTGCAAGCAAAAGCAAAGCATTTCACTGTCCCTTGGTTCATGTGACAATAGAGTATAATTGGCTCATTGAGTTGAATTCAAGTTTGCACATGAGACTGTTAAATGAAATAACAGTGTTTGTTGTAGATATAATATCATTGTGCAGCCTAATATAATGAACAATTCACGATGGGAAACACTGATGTATTTAGTTTAAGGGGATGAAATTTACAGGCAGCTTGTATCAAATAGCATCCACTTACTGGTCAGGGCTGTGATTGACGAGGCTGAGCTCCGCCTCCCCTCAGCCGTGCCCCGATGCTGCAAGGGTTCAGCAGCTGCGCCAAAGGGAACGCGTTTTGAACCAGGAAGTGGCGGAGTTACAATGGCTGCGAAAGACCAGGTCGAGAGTTTAGCGGAGGAGTTAGTTTGTCCCATCTGCCTGGAATTCTTCACCGATCCGGTTACACTGGAGTGCGGGCACAACTTCTGCCGCTCCTGTATCACACAGAGTTGGGACAGGGAGGGGAGAAACTCCTGCCCGGAATGTAGAGAGGAGTTTACAGACCGCGCCCTCAGGGTGAATCGGGCCTTAGTTAGACTGGCTGAGAAAGCTCGAACACTGAGCCTGAATCGGACAGAGAAGGAAAGTAAACTTCACTGCGAGGAACATCAGGAAGAACTGAAGCTGTTTTGTGAAACAGACAAGAAGCTGATCTGTGTGGTTTGTGCAGCTGGGCGGGAACACAAGTCTCACAGCTTCATGCCGGTAGATGAAGCTGTTGAAATCTACAAGGTAAAAGCAAATCGTTTTTGATGACATCATTGTGTAATCTATTCTTTATTGTCTGACATGTTTATTCTCTGATCTGAAACCCAACCCCAGGATCAGGTGGAATCATCTTTCGAATCTCTCACAGAAAAGAAATCAGACATCGAGGACATGGAGCAGCGACAGGAAGAGAACATTTCTGGAGTTCAGGTGAGGCTTTGTCTTATTGATTTAAGGTTTTTGTGTAGATTTAATCCCTCTGTTGTGTGTAATAAGTGGGCACCTGTGTAGAGCTCAGTAGTCGAGGGCCCGAGCTATTGGGAGAGGTTGGACAGGCAAGGACTTTACCAAATGGAGCGCAGGAGTCTGAATAATGATCTATTGCACGTGTATAATATCATGAAACGAAATGTTCGGGTGAATACTCAGTCCGTTACCCTGAGTAGGGCGTCGAGAGTGCGAGGGCATGGGTTTAAGGTGAGAGGGAACAGATTTAATACGAACATTAAGGGCAACTTTGGTAGTGGGTATACGGAATGAGCTGCCAGAGGAGGTAGTTGAGTCAGGTACCATAACAACAGTTTAAACGTCTTTGAACAAATTCCTGGAGAAAAAAGTTTTAGAACTATCTGGGGCAAAGACTGGTGGAAATCGAGCAGATAGGACATCTTGGTCGGTATCTAACACCCCTTGCTGTATGAATCTGTGAAGTCTGTCATTAAAAGTGGTGCTGCTGTCTGCTAGTCCTGGTGACGTGGATCTGTCCAATGAGGGTTAATGGACACATGAAATGGAACAGGTTGCAGGGAATTGTACTGGGGAAATGGGAATGATGTGCTTGTACATTACTTTCACCAGCTATTTCAGTCATATTAAGCCGAACTCTTGAATTGCCAAGGTAATGAAAGCAATGGATTAAATAGATGTAAAAAGGGATTAAAAGTACCATTAGCAAATTTGCAGATGATACTAAGCTGGGGGATAGTGTGAATTGTGAGGAAGATGCAATAAGGCTGCAGTGTGACTTGGACAGGTTGTGTGAGTGGGCGGATACATGGCAGATGCAGTTTAATGTAGATAAGTGTGAGGTTATTCGCTTTGGAAGTAAGAATAGAAAGGCAGATTATTATCTGAATGGTGTCAAGTTAGGAAGAGGGGATGTTCAACGAGATCTGGGTGTCCTAGTGCATCAGTCACTGAAAGGAAGCATGCAGGTACAGCAGGCAGTGAAGAAAACCAATGCAATGTTGGCCTTCATAACAAGAGGAGTTGAGTATAGGAGCAAAGAGGTCCTTCTACAGTTGTACCGGGCCCTGGTGAGACCGCACCTGGAGTACTGTGTGCAGTTTTGGTCTCCAAATTTGAGGAAGGATAATCTTGCTATTGAGGGCGTGCAGCGTAGGTTCACTAGGTTAATTCTCGGAATGGCGGGACTGTCGTATGTTGAAAGGCTGGAGCAATTAGGCTTGTATACACTGGAATTTAGAAGGTTGAGGGGGGATCTTATTGAAACATATAAGATAATTAGGGGATTGGACACATTAGAGGCAGGAAACATGTTCCCAATGTTGGGGGAGTCCAGAACAAGGGGCCACAGTTTAATAATAAGGGGTAGGCCATTTAGAACGGAGATGAGGAAGAACTTTTTCAGTCAGAGAGTGGTGAAGGTGTGGAATTCTCTGCCTCAGAAGGCAGTGGAGGCCAGTTCGTTGGATGCTTTCAAGAGAGAGCTGGATGGAGCTCTTAAGGATAGCGGAGTGAGGGGGTATGGGGAGAAGGCAGGAACGGGGTACTGATTGAGAGTGATCAGCCATGATCGCATTGAATGGCGGTGCTGGCTCGAAGGGCTGAATGGCCTACTCATGCACCTATTGTCTATTGTCTATTGTAAATAGAATTAGTGTAGATACGTACAGAGCCCAGCATGGACATGTTGGTCTGCACTGCAGGACTCGACACTGACTAGCCAAATGTCACGTTCCATGTCATGAGGGAACACAATATATTGATTTTGAACTTTCATCTGACAGGAAGAGTCACACAACCTTCAGTCACAGATCACATCCCAGTTTGCTGAACTGCACCAGATTCTCACTGAGAAAGAGCAGTGCTTACTGGGAGAGATTCAGGAGGAAGAGAAGAAGATTGTAAAAACAATGGAGAAAAATCTTCAAGAGATTCAAGAGAATTTAAAGTCCATTCAGGAGGAGCTCTCAAAGTTACAGGAACAGATAGATCACAAGGACAGCGTGATATTTCTGAAGGTGAGGGGGTTACACTACAGTTTGGCGAAGTGAAAGTGTACATTCCGAAAAATGGTGGGTTAAACTTCTGAAATAAACGCCGCATTTACCAGTAGTTCAGAACTGGGTCAATGTTCCGTCTGTTCCAACTACTCACCACATCCGACAACAATGCCCCAAATTCCAGGAATCCTCATGTATTCATCCCACTTCAACTTAAATTTATCTGCAATATTGTCTTCAGGCCATCCTGTGAATTCCACGTTCTCTTTACTGCATTTGGGATTTTTGTAGCAATTCGGCCACATACCCGCTGTCGGGATCATAACGATCCATCTCAGTTTATTGACATTTGTCTTTTATTTATTTCAGGAGGTAGCTGGTCGCAAGACGAGGTAGGACATGCTTTTGACTGAAACAATGTACGTTTTAAAAAAACAGCTCAAATGCTCAGTTTATAACCAGCTATTAAATATTTGCAGGTTTAGTGATGAAGCCAAACCAATGTTGGTGGTAGATGACGCGTTGCCGATTGAAACGTTTGATCGCACCTTTTTCTACAACATGGCATTGAGAGAAACATCTGATATCATCAAGCGAGGTAAAACTGATACCTCTTAACACCTCTTTGTCTGAAGAAAACTGCGTTCTCCAGAATTGATATCCACGCATGAAAATGTTTTGATGATCCAGCCGAGATCATGTTGCAAACTTTGACAGACTTCCTCGCAACCCATAACATTTCCCAGTCTCCACAAACGTACTATACACACCTCCTACATTCACATCCAAGCCACGAAAATATGAAATAAACAGCAAAGGTTGCAGCATCGATCTGTGATACACACCACCAGTAACAGACCTCCAGGCAGAAGAATCATCCTTCTACCGCTACCTTCCACCTCCAACCACCAAGCCAATTATGGGTCCATTTTACCAATTCGTCTTGGGTCCCACCTGCCTTCGCTTTCTGGACCAGCCTTACATGCGGAACATTGTCAAGTCCCTCAGTGAAGTTCATATATTGGTTCACAATGAGATCAGTGTGTTAGTTGTACACACCCATCAAATCCACCCGTGAATCCGCTCTCTTTCAACGACCCCACAACCACAAGTCTCCACCCATTCTGTCCAACACCCGATCATTCAACCTCTGCTTCCTTCCATGGTCCAAGCCACCCCTCCCTCTCCCTCACCCTCCACTCATAGAAACAGGGGCAGGTCATCTGGCCCCTCGTGTCTGCCCCCTTTCACTGTGATCATGACGACCCCACCACGCACCTCTACCTCCTCTTTAACAACCTCAAATTACCGCTAACCTCAATATCCTCTTGCTCCGATCTGCCTCCATATGTGTGTACCCCCCCCCTCCGTTTCTCCTTCACCACCGCAATCTCCCAATCCTCCTCACTCTCCGCACCCGTCCTCCCCGTCCACCCTCCCCCACCTCACGAAATTCCCCTCTCCGTCCCTGGATTAAAAACTCCGGGGGGGGAGATGTCTGTTGTCCCCCCGATGTGGTCGTGGGTGAAACCCCGGGCAGGGTTTCAGTTGTCCGCCCGCCTGTGCCTGAGGCCGAGCGGCCTCTCCCCCGGTCCCGGGGCCGCGCTGCCCGAGTCTCCCCCCCCCCCCCGGGGACTCTCTGATTCTCTGCTTCTCCCCCCAGTCTCCGTCACCCTGGATGTGGAAACAGCGCATGCGCAGCTCGAGGTGTCTGGGGATCGGAAGAGGGTGAGACGGACCCGGACCCGGAGGAGTCTCCCTGACACCGGGAAGAGGTTTACAGACAATGCGTGTGTGCTGGGATCGGAGGGGTTCACATCGGGGAGACATTACTGGGAGGTGAAGGTGGCGGGGAGTGAGGACTGGAGTCTGGGAGTCGCCGCAGAGTCTGTGGAGAGGAAGGGATGGGTCCCACTGACCCCGGAGACTGGAGTCTGGATCATCTGGCGGGGGCGGGGTGACAAGTTTGTTGCATTCACCTCCCCTCCATCCCCTCTCCCCGCCCGTCCCGTCCCCGGGAGGGTGGGAGTTTATCTCAGTTACGAGTCCGGGACGGTTTCATTTTACGACGCGGCCACCAAGTCCCATCTCCACACCTTCACTGGGAATAAATTCACGGGGAAACTTTATCCTTTCTTCTGGCCTTGGGCTGTAAACTGGCTGAGAATCTGCTCCGGTTCCGCTCCGGGTGTGTAAAAGTGTCGGGTCCCGGGACCGGCGTCAGGAGCGGGGCTCAGGGGCTGTGGGGCAGAAACCCGGTGGACAACAGGTCGGCGCTGAACGGCTCCCATTTAATACCCATATTCCGCGTTGTAAAAAACCCCAGTGAGCGCGGAAATGAAACCAGGGGGGATGTAAATGTGGGAAGAGAGAAATAAAGAGCAAGTGGAATCAGATCTGTCGATCCGTTCATTTCAACGCGTTAACCGCGTCCGTCATCGGAACAGAAACACTTTTGTGAAAATATAAAGATTGAAACAATTTCCCTTCCCGCGGGCTCCGCGGGTTCAGCA
>NW_027602933.1:0-24867 GCF_053455715.1 Rhinoraja longicauda
TGAGGGACACTTTGAGGCAGTCCTTAAACCGTTTCTTCTGTCGTCCTACTGAGCGCTTGCCCTGACACAGTTCCCCATACAGAAGTTGTTTTGGCAGTCGACTCTCGGGCGTTCTGACGACATGGCCTGCCCATCTAACTTGGGCTTTCCGTAGGAGGTTGTGGACGCTGGGGATTCCGGCCCGTTCCAAGACCTCTGTGTCGGGAATTGTGTCCTGCCACCTGATGTGAAGGAGTCTGCGTAGGCAGCTCAAGTGAAAGTGGTTGAGCTGTTTGGCATGTCTGCTGTAGACAGTCCAGGTCTCACTGGCATAGAGAAGAGTGGTGAGTACCACTGCACGGTAGACCTTCAGCTTGATGGTAAGGCCGAGTCCTCTCCGCTCCCAAACATTCCCACGGAGTCGCCCAAAGGCAGCGCTGGCCTTGGCCATTCTGTTGTTGACCTCAGCGTCAATGTTCACCACTCGCGAGAGTGTACTGCCCAGATACATAAAGCTGTCGACTGCCTGTAGTTTCTGCCCCTTCACCGTGATGTATGGTTCCTGCAAGGCGATCACTGCATTTAACATTGCAGCAGCCTGAAAAGTCATCCTAATGCGATGCATTTGTTGCATTTAACATTTGAGAGGTTTTGCAAAATTATTGCAATTAATTTAATGCATATTACATCCATTGGGGGTAGCTAGGTGACTTTAATGAAAGGCCATCACTGCATTTAACATTGCAGCAGCCTGCAAAGTTATCCTAATGCGATGCATCAATTGCATTTAACATTTGAGAGGTTTTGCATGATTATTGCAATGATTTTTTAATGCATTTCACATCCCAGGGTGGTGTAATATTGCATTAATGCAAGGCCATCACTGCATTTAACATTACAGCAACCGTACACCAATAAAGATCTTTCCACAGACAGCACGCGGCACTTGTTTATATCGCCCACACCAGACACCAGACACAAACCCAAACACAAACCCAAACACAGACCCAAACATAAACCCAAACATAAACCCAAACACAAACCCAAACACAAACCCAAACACAGACCCAAACACAGACTCAAACACAGACCCAAACACACACCCACACACAGAAACACACATAGACACACACACAGACCCACACACATCAGACACACTTCCCGGAAGCACTTCCAAATGCCGGATAGTCTCCTCCCTGCCCTGGAGGTTCAGCTACGTGCCGGGGGTAGTAAATACAATAATAATACTATAGTAATAATAATTAATATTATTAATAATAATAAGAATTAATCAAAGATTGATTGATCGATCGATCGGTGGGTGGGTGGATGGATGTCAGGAGGGAACCGTACACCAATAAAGATTTTAATGCGTTGCATCAGTTGCTTTTAACATTTGAGTGGTTTTGCATGATTATTGCAATTAATTTTATTGCATTAAACATCCCAGGAGGCTGCAATATTTCTTTAATGCAAGGCCATCACTGCATTTAACTTTGCAGCAGTCTGCAATGTTATCATAATACGATGCATTAGTTGCATTGAACATTTGAGATATTTTGCATGATTATTACAATGATTTTAATGCGTTTAATACCCCCAGAACAGCTGCAATTTTGCTTTAATGCAAGGCCTGCGCTGCATTTAACATTGCAGGAGCCTGCAGAGTTGTTCTAATGCGTTGCATTAATTGCATTTAACATTTGAGAGGTTTTGCAAAATTATTGCAATTAATTTGATTGCATTTAACATCCCAGGGGGTTGCAATATTGCTTTAATGCAACGCCAGCGCTGCATTTAACAATGCAGCAGCCTGCAAAGTTATCCTAATACGATGCATTAGTCGCATTTATCATTTGAGAGGTTTTGCAGGATTATTATTGCATTTCACATCGCAGGGTGTCGCAATATTTCTTTAATGCAAGGCGATCACTGCATTTAACATTGCAGCAGCCTGAAAAGTCATCCTAATGCGATGCATTTGTTGCATTTAACATTTGAGAGGTTTTGCAAAATTATTGCAATTAATTTAATGCATATTACATCCATTGGGGGTAGCTAGGTGACTTTAATGCAAGGCCATCACTGCATTTAACATTGCAGCAGCCTGCAAAGTTATCCTAATGCGATGCATCAATTGCATTTAACATTTGAGAGGTTTTGCATGATTATTGCAATGATTTTTTAATGCATTTCACATCCCAGGGTGGTGTAATATTGCATTAATGCAAGGCCATCACTGCATTTAACATTACAGCAACCGTACACCAATAAAGATCTTTCCACAGACAGCACGCGGCACTTGTTTATAACGCCCACACCAGACACCAGACACAAACCCAAACACAGACCCAAACACAGACCCAAACATAAATCCAAACACAAACCCAAACACAAACCCAAACACAGACCCAAACACAGACTCAAACACAGACCCAAACACACACCCACACACACACCAACACACAGACACACACACAGACACACACACATCAGACACACTTCCCGGAAGCACTTCCAAATGCCGGATAGTCTCCTCCCTGCCCTGGAGGTTCAGCTACGTGCCGGGGGTAGTAAATACAATAATAATACTATAGTAATAATAATTAATATTATTAATAATAATAAGAATTAATCAAAGATTGATTGATTGATCGAACGGTGGGTGGGTGGATGGATGTCAGGAGGGAACCGTACACCAATAAAGATTTTAATGCGTTGCATCAGTTGCATTTAACATTTGAGTGGTTTTGCATGATTATTGCAATTAATTTTATTGCATTAAACATCCCAGGAGGCTGCAATATTTCTTTAATGCAAGGCCATCACTGCATTTAACTTTGCAGCAGTCTGCAATGTTATCATAATACGATGCATTAGTTGCATTGAACATTTGAGAGATTTTGCATGATTATTACAATGATTTTAATGCGTTTAATACCCCAGAACAGCTGCAATTTTGCTTTAATGCAAGGCCTGCGCTGCATTTAACATTGCAGGAGCCTGCAGAGTTGTTCTAATGCGTTGCATTAATTGCATTTAACATTTGAGAGGTTTTGCAAAATTATTGCAATTAATTTTATTGCATTTAACATCCCAGGGGGTTGCAATATTGCTTTAATGCAACGCCAGCGCTGCATTTAACAATGCAGCAGCCTGCAAAGTTATCCTAATACGATGCATTAGTCGCATTTAACATTTGAGAGGTTTTGCAGGATTATTATTGCATTTCACATCGCAGGGTGTTGCAATATTTCTTTAATGCAAGGCGATCACTGCATTTAACATTGCAGCAGCCTGAAAAGTCATCCTAATGCGATGCATTTGTTGCATTTAACATTTGAGAGGTTTTGCAAAATTATTGCAATTAATTTAATGCATATTACATCCATTGGGGGTAGCTAGGTGACTTTAATGCAAGGCCATCACTGCATTTAACATTGCAGCAGCCTGCAAAGTTATCCTAATGCGATGCATCAATTGCATTTAACATTTGAGAGGTTTTGCATGATTATTGCAATTATTTTTTAATGCATTTCACATCCCAGGGTGGTGTAATATTGCATTAATGCAAGGCCATCACTGCATTTAACATTACAGCAACCGTACACCAATAAAGATATTTCCACAGACAGCACGCGGCACTTGTTTATAACGCCCACACCAGACACCAGACACAAACCCAAACACAAACCCAAACACAAATCCAAACACAAACCCAAACACAGACCCAAACACAGACCCAAACACAGACCCAAACACACACCCACACACACACACACACACACACACAGACACACACACAGACCCACACACATCAGACACACTTCCCGGAAGCACTTCCAAATGCCGGATAGTCTCCTCCCTGCCCTGGAGGTTCCGCTACGTGCCGGGGGTAGTAAATTCAATAATAATACTATAGTAATAATAATTAATATTGTTAATAATAAGAATTAATCAAAGATTGATTGATTGATCGATCGGTGGGTGGGTGGGTGGATGGCAGGAGGAACCGTACACCAATAAAGATTTGTTCACAGACAGCACTTGTTTATAACGCGCGCACACACGCGCACGACACCTGTTTATTCTTTATCCCTGTTCCGTATAAGTATGTATGTATGTACGGGGTTAATCAATATCTGTTATGGGCTGAGTGTAAGACAAGTGTTTGGGCCCTTCAGGTTGGCGCGGGTGGCAGGCAGGCAGGCAGGCAGATAAAAGACGGCCATCGCAAGTTTGGTCACAACTGCTGGAGTGTCGGAGTGTCTACTAGACTGGGGTAAGTCAGTCAGCTCACACACACACACACACACACACACACGCACACAATTAGGGTGACGTCTGTTTTTTATTACAATGCCAAGAACTGTAACACAAGCACACACAGAGAGAGAGAGAGAGAGAGAGGGAGAGGGAGGGAGGGAGGGAGGGAGGGAGGGAGGGAGGGAGGGAGGGAGGGAGGGAGGGAGGGAGGGAGGGAGGGAGGGAGGGAGGGAGGGAGGGAGGGAGGGAGGGAGGGAAGAGAGAGAGGGGAGAGAGAGAGAGAGAGAGGGGGAGAGAGAGAGAGAGAGATAGAGCTGGGGAGAGAGAGAGGGGGGGGAGAGGAGGGCAGACCCAAACACAAACACAAACACAGACCCAAACACACACCCACACACACACACACCCACACACACACCCACACACACACAGACATACACAGACCCACACACATCAGACACACTTCCCGGAAGCACTTCCAAATGCCGGATAGTCTCCTCCCTGCCCTGGAGGTTCCGCTACGTGCCGGGGGTAGTAAATACAATAATAATACTATAGTAATAATAATTAATATTATTAATAATAATAAGAATTAATCAAAGATTGACTGATTGATCGATCGGTGGGTGGGTGGATGGATGTCAGGAGGGAACCGTACACCAATAAAGATTTTAATGCGTTGCATCAGTTGCATTTAACATTTGAGTGGATTTGCAAGATATTGCAATTAATTTTATTGCATTAAACATCCCAGGAGGCTGCAATATTTCTTTAATGCAAGGCCATCACTGCATTTAACTTTGCAGCAGTCTGCAATGTTATCATAATACGATGCATTAGTTGCATTGAACATTTGAGATATTTTGCATGATTATTACAATGATTTTAATGCGTTTAATACACCAGAACAGCTGCAATTTTGCTTTAATGCAAGGCCTGCGCTGCATTTAACATTGCAGGAGCCTGTAGAGTTGTTCCAATGCGTTGCATTAATTGCATTTAACATTTGAGAGGTTTTGCAAAATTATTGCAATTAATTTTATTGCATTTAACATCCCAGGGGGTTGCAATATTGCTTTAATGCAACGCCAGCGCTGCATTTAACAATGCAGCAGCCTGCAAAGTTATCCTAATACGATGCATTAGTCGCATTTAACATTTGAGAGGTTTTGCAGGATTATTATTGCAGTTCACATCGCAGGGTGTTGCAATATTTCTTTAATGCAAGGCGATCACTGCATTTAACATTGCAGCAGCCTGAAAAGTCATCCTAATGCGATGCATTTGTTGCATTTAACATTTGAGAGGTTTTGCAAAATTATTGCAATTAATTTAATGCATATTACATCCATTGGGGGTAGCTAGGTGACTTTAATGCAAGGCCATCACTGCATTTAACATTGCAGCAGCCTGCAAAGTTATCCTAATGCGATGCATCAATTGCATTTAACATTTGAGAGGTTTTGCATGATTATTGCAATGATTTTTTAATGCATTTCACATCCCAGGGTGGTGTAATATTGCATTAATGCAAGGCCATCACTGCATTTCACATTACAGCAACCGTACACCAATAAAGATCTTTCCACAGACAGCACGCGGCACTTGTTTATAACGCCCACACCAGACACCAGACACAAACCCAAACACAAACCCAAACACAGACCCAAACATAAATCCAAACACAAACCCAAACACAAACCCAAACACAGACCCAAACACAGACCCAAACACAGACTCAAACACAAACCCAAACACACACCCACACACAGACACACACACAGACACACACACAGACCCACACACATCAGACACACTTCCCGGAAGCACTTCCAAATGCCGGATAGTCTCCTCCCTGCCCTGGAGGTTCAGCTACGTGCCGGGGGTAGTAAATACAATAATAATACTATAGTAATAATAATTAATATTATTAATAATAATAAGAATTAATCAAAGATTGATTGATTGATCGATCGGTGGGTGGGTGGATGGATGTCAGGAGGGAACCGTACACCAATAAAGATTTTAATGCGTTGCATCAGTTGCATTTAACATTTGAGTGGTTTTGCATGATTATTGCAATTAATTTTATTGCATTAAACATCCCGGGAGGCTGCAATATTTCTTTAATGCAAGGCCATCACTGCATTTAACTTTGCAGCAGTCTGCAATGTTATCATAATACGATGCATTAGTTGCATTGAACATTTGAGAGATTTTGCATGATTATTACAATGATTTTAATGCGTTTAATACCCCAGAACAGCTGCAATTTTGCTTTACTGCAAGGCCTGCGCTGCATTTAACATTGCAGGAGCCTGCAGAGTTGTTCTAATGCGTTGCATTAATTGCATTTAACATTTGAGAGGTTTTGCAAAATTATTGCAATTAATTTTATTGCATTTAACATCCCAGGGGTTGCAATATTGCTTTAATGCAACGCCAGCGCTGCATTTAACAATGCAGCAGCCTGCAAAGTTATCCTAATACGATGCATTAGTCGCATTTAACATTTGAGAGGTTTTGCAGGATTATTATTGCATTTCACATCGCAGGGTGTTGCAATATTTCTTTAATGCAAGGCGATCACTGCATTTAACATTGCAGCAGCCTGAAAAGTCATCCTAATGCGATGCATTTGTTGCATTTAACATTTGAGAGGTTTTGCAAAATTATTGCAATTAATTTAATGCATATTACATCCATTGGGGGTAGCTAGGTGACTTTAATGCAAGGCCATCACTGCATTTAACATTGCAGCAGCCTGCAAAGTTATCCTAATGCGATGCATCAATTGCATTTAACATTTGAGAGGTTTTGCATGATTATTGCAATGATTTTTTAATGCATTTCACATCCCAGGGTGGTGTAATATTGCATTAATGCAAGGCCATCACTGCACTTAACATTACAGCAACCGTCCACCAATAAAGATCTTTCCACAGACAGCACGCGGCACTTGTTTATAACGCCCACACCAGACACCAGACACAAACCCAAACACAAACCCAAACACAGACCCAAACACAAACCCAAACACAAACCCAAACACAAACCCAAACATAAATCCAAACACAAACCCAAACACAAACCCAAACACAGACTCAAACACAGACCCAAACACACACCCACACACAGACACACACACAGACCCACACACATCAGACACACTTCCCGGAAGCACTTCCAAATGCCGGATAGTCTCCTCCCTGCCCTGGAGGTTCAGCTACGTGCCGGGGGTAGTAAATACAATAATAATACTATAGTAATAATAATTAATATTATTAATAATAAGAATTAATCAAAGATTGATTGATTGATCGATCGGTGGGTGGGTGGGTGGATGGGTGGATGTCAGGAGGAACCGTACACCAATAAAGATTTTTTCACAGACAGCACTTGTTTATAACGCGCGCACACACACGCACAACACCTGTTTATTCTTGATCCCTGTTCTGTATAAGTATGTATGTATGTATGGGGTTAATCAATATCTGTTATGGGCTGAGTGTAAGACAAGTGTTTGGGCCCTTCAGGTTGGCGCGGGTGGCAGGCAGGCACCGAGTCATTGAATATGAGTCAGATGTCAATATTCAACTTTAGAGAACTTTACTTCGGCCGCTTTTGCAGCATTGTGCACAGTTATGTTCGCTCTCGTACACGAAGGATATGGGCGCTTCGGAAATCGTGTTCAACGCGTTTACAAGAACATCGCCTGGAGCTTATGAACAACCAGACGTTGGACTGATTCATCGGAGTTCGGGCAGTAACCTGATAGATCGATAGCAAATTATGAGAGGCAAATATATGGTGAACAGTCAGAACATTCTTGTCAAGATGGAAATATCAAGTATTGAAGGCCACCCCTTTATGGTGAAAGGGATGAAGTTTAAACGAGGTGTGCGGGGAAAGCAAGCGGCAGTAAGTCCATCGAACGCAATACCGCAGGTGGGCATTGGGTGATAAGGAATAGGAGTAGAATTAGACCATTCGGCCAATCGTCTTATCCGCCAATCTTTTTCCCTCCAACCCCCATTCTCCTACCATCTCCCCATAACTTCTGATACCTGTATGAATCCAGAATCTTTCTGTCTACGCCTTTAAATATCCAGTGACGTGACGTACACAGCCTGTTGTGGCAAATAATTCCACAAATTCATCACCTTCTGACTAATTAAATTTCTGATCATCTTCAAAAGAGAACGTAGATTAATTCTGAGGAAATGATCTCTTGTCCGAGACGCTCCCACAAGTGGAAACATACTTTCCACACCCACTGGATCTAAACCATTCACATATTTGTATGTTTCAATGAGGTCCACCCTCATACTTCTAAACTCCGAGTGCAATCCGGGAGTCGACCAAACGCTCGCCATAGGTTAACTTATTGCTGGGATCATTCTTGTAAACCTCCTCTGGACCCTCTCCAGAGCCAGCACACCTCCCCTCTGATATGGTGCCCAGAATTGCTCACAATATTCCAAATGCGGCCTTCCCGTCGCCTTGTATAGCCTCAAAATTAAATCTGTGTTTCTGTGTACAAGTCCTCTTGAAATGAATGCAAGCAATGAGTTTGCTTCCATTAGACAATAGACAATAGACAATAGGTGCAGGAGTAGGCAATTCGGCCCTTCGAGCACCACCATTCCATGTGATCATGGCTGATCATTCTCACCGATTCAACTTGCAGATAAAAAATTTGGGAATAATAATAATAATAATAATAATGTTAATAAACATTTATTTTTTATAGCGCTTTTCCAATTGCTCAAAGACGCTTTACAAAACAGTCAGGACATAAAAACAAACAAACAAACAAAAGATTTGTCCTGACGGAGCAGCGTCGAACAAATAGCGCCAGCGTCCTCTCACGTGAGTCCGGCAGTTTACAATAAAGAACACAAGACACACAATTACAATTTTAACACAAACAGCCATCACAGTAATTGCTCCAGGCACACCCTCACTGCGATGGAAGGCAAAGAAAAGTCTTATCTCCTCCTCATTCTTCTCCCGTGGTGCCACGAGGCGACCGAGGCTCTCGACTTTTGAACCCCCACCGGGCGATGGAAAGTCCCAGGGCCGAGCCGAGCAGGCCGATGAAGGTCCTAAGCCCCCACCGGGTGATGGGAAGTGCCGCGGCCAGGCCACGCAGGGCGATGAGGGCCCTGCGAGCGGGTCGGTCATACTTCGCGCTTCGGGGCGGTCGAAGCTGCTACGGCTGGAGCTCCCGAAAGCCGGTCGCCAGCCAGGGACCTGCGAACTCCAGATGTTGCGGTCTGCAGGGCCCACGGCCGAAGCCTCCGAGATGGCAAGTCCAGGCCCTGCCACCGGATTCTTCAAGGTCGATCCCAGCTGGAGGCCGCCGACTCCACGGTGTTAGGCTGTAGCACGAACGGAGATACGACACGATAACCAGCACTCCCAAGTCCCTTTGAACTTCAGATTGATGGATTATTTTCCCACTTAGACAACAGTCTACGCCATTATTCCTACTACCAAAATGCAGTACTCCGCACTTTGCTACACTATATTCCATCTGCCACTTCTCTACCCATTCCCCCAACATGTCCTGGTCCTTCTGCGGAGTCCATGCTTTCTCTAAACTACCTGCCCTTCCACCTTTTTTCGTAACATCTGAAAACCTGGCCACAAAGCCTTCAATCCCCTCGTCCAAATCATAATATAAAACGTGGAGTAGCGGGCAAACACGGACCCTTGAAGATCTCCACTAGTTACTGTTAGCCAACTAGAAAACAAATCCCCCTTTATTGCCACTCTTTTTCTTCTGCCATCCAGCCAACCAGTTATCCATGCTGGTATCTGCCCTTTGACACCGTGGGCTCTCATCTTCCTGAGCAGCCATCTTGTGACACCTGGTCAAAGGCTTTCTGAAAATCAAAGTTAACAACATCTACTGTCCCTCCTTTGGATGTCTTGCTATTTACTTCTTCAAATAATTCCAGCAAATTTATCAAACACGACCTTCCCTTCACAAAGCCATGCCAACTTATGCCTATTTCATCGTGCACTTATAAATACTCTGTCACATCATCCTGTATAACGGGTCCTAAAATCTTACCACCCACTCCACTGGTGTTGGAGGCAGATACAATAGTGACATTTAAGACAAGTTCAGATTTTCAGGTAATGAAGGGATATGCATTGTGAGCAGGCAGGTAAGGTTGGTCGTCTCATGTTCGGCACAGCTATTATTAGCCGAAAGTCCTGCCGTGCCTTGTACTTCGTGTGGGAAAGAAATGCAGATGCTGGTTTAAATCGAAGGTAGATACAAAATGCTGGTGTAACTCAACGAGACAGGCAGCATCTCTGGAGAGAAAGAATGGGTGACGTTTCGGGTCGAGACCCTTCTTTAGACTGATGTCGGAGAGGTCGACGGGAAAGTGATAGAATGTTGTTGGAGACAGTGAGACTAGTGGGATAGCTGGGAAGGAGGAGGGATGGAGAGAGAGGGAAAGCAATGGCTAATTGAAGTTAGATAAGTCAATGTTCATATCGCTGGTATGTTAGCTGCCCAAGCGAAGTATGAGGTGCAGTTCCTCCAATTTGCGCTGGGCCTCACTCTGACAATGGAGGATGCCAAGGACAGAAATTTCAGATTGGGAATGGGGGAGCGGGGGTGAGTTAAAGTGCTGAGCAACCGGGAGATCAGGTACGACTGGGTGGAGCCGTTCACTCCGATATCACTCCAGCAGTACTATCCCACAGTATACCGTTACACCAGTACTACCCTACAGTGCGTCACTCCATCAGTACTATCCCACTGTATACCGTTACACCAGTACTACCCTACAGTGCGTCACTCCATCAGTACTATCCGACAGGAAACCATTACACCAGTACTATCCTACAGTGCGTCACTCCATCAGTACTACCGCAGAGTGTCACTACCAATTCCATCCCACATTATGTCACAACAACAGTACTACCGCATAGTGTGTCACTCCATCAGTACTACCCCAGAATGTGCCATTACATCAACACTACCCTACGTTAGGTCACTCATCAATACTACTTCACAGTCTGCCACTCCATCAGTACTTCATGTTACTCCATTAGTCGTACCCAAGAGCATGTCATTCTCATCAGTACAACCCCACAGTATGTCATTCCATCATTTCTTCCCGACGGTGTTTCACTGTCAGTACCACCCTAAGTATGCAATTTCATCAGTTCTACCCACAATTTTTAACCCCTTCAATAATACCATCGAATGTGTCACTATATCAGTACTACCCCAAAATATACCAGTCCTTCACTACTACCCAACAGGATGCTAATCCATAAGTATTATAGACAATAGCCAATAGGTGCAGGGTAGGCCATTCGGCCCTTCAAGCCAGCACCGCCATTAAAAGTGATTATGGCTGATCATTCTCCATGAGTACCCCGTTCCAGCTTTCTCCCCATACCCTCTGACTCCGATATCCTTAAGAGCACTATCTAGCTCTCTCTTGAATGTATTTAGTGAATTGGCCTCCACTGCATTCTGAGGCAGAGAATTCCACAGATTCACAACTCTCTGACTGAAAAAGTTTTCCGTCATCTCTGTTCTAAATGGCCTACCCCTTATTCTTAAACTGTGGCCCCTGGTTCTGGACTCCCCCAACATTGGGAACATGTTTCCTGCCTCTAACGTGTTCAACCCCATAATAATTTTATACCTTTCGATAAAATCCCCTCTCATCCTTCTAAATTCCAGTGTATACAAACCTAGTCGCTCCAGTCTTTCAACATATGACAGTCCCGCCATTCCGGGAATTAACCTAGTAAACCTACGCTGCACGCCCTCAATAGCAAGAATATCCTTCCTCAAATTTGGAGACCAAAACTGCACACAGTACTCCGGGTGCGGTCTCACTTGGGCCCTGTACAACTGCAGAAGGACCTCTTTGCTCCTATACTCAACTCCTCTTATTATGAAGGCCAACGTTCCATTGGCTTTCTTCACTTGCTGCTGTACCTGCATGCTTCCTTTCAGTGACTGATGCACTAAGACACCCAGATCACGTTGTACGTCCCCTTTTCCTAACTTGACACCATTCAGATAATAATCTGCCTTCCTATTCTTACCACCAAAGTGGATAACCTCACACTTATCTACATTAAACTGCATCTGCCATGCATCCGCCCACTCACTCAACCTGTCCAAGTCACCCTGCAACCTCATAGCATCTTGTTCACAGTTCACACTGCCACCTAGCTTTGTATCAACGGCAAATTTGCTATTGTTACTTTTAATCCCTTCATCCAAGTCATTGATGTATATGGTAAATAGCTGCGGTCCCAACACCGAGCCTTGCGGTACCCCACTAGTCACTGCCTGCCATTCTGAAAGGGACCCATTTACCCACACTCATTGCTTTCTGTCTGTCAACCAACATTCTATCCATGTCAGTACCCTACCTCCAATACCATGTGCTCAGCGTGTCACTCCATCAGTACTACCACATCGTCGGTTACTTCATCATTACTGCATCACAGCGTGTCATCCATTCGGTACTATCCCATAGAATGCCATTGCATCAGTACTAGCAAATGGATAGTCATTCCATCAGTACTATCCCACAGTGCGCCATTCGATCAGTTCTCCCCCTTCAATGTGTCACTCCATCAGAACTACACTATAATGTGTCATTACATCAGTACTGCCCCATTTAGTTTCACACCATTAATACTATCCGACAGTGTGCCATGAAATCAGTACTACCATATCGTTTGTTCCTCCATCAGTACTACCGCACACTGTGTCACTCTAGCAGTAATACACCAAAATGTTTTACTCCATCAGTACCTGCCCACAGTTTGTCACTTTACTAGTACAACCGCAAAGTGTATTGCTCCATCTGTACTGCCCACATTGTGTCACTCCATCAACACTACCCCACTGGTGATCACTCCATCAATACAAGCCTACAGTGTGTTAGACGATCATTACTACAACACACTATGTCACTCCATCAGTACGACCCTAGGGCGCGTCACTTCATCGGTACTACCGCACTGTATACCATTCCATCAATACACACCCACAGTGTTTTTCAACATCAGTACCACATTGTGTATCATTCCATTATTACTACCGCAAAGTGTGTCACTCTATCAGTACTATCCAACGGTGTGTCACTCCATCAGTACTACACAATGAGTCCTTCCATCAGTACTACCCCACAGTGCTTCAATCCACCAGTATTACCCTGGAATATGTCTCTCCAACAGTGCTACACCGCAGGGTGTCACTCAATCAGTACTATCCCACAGTATGCCATTGCGTCAGTACTGCCACATAGTGTGTCACTCCATCAGTACTACCTCAAAGTGTGTCACTCCACCAGCACGACCCACAGTGTGCCAATGCATCAAATATTGTTTGTTACTCCATTTGTACCACCCTACATTGTGCCACTCCACCAGTGCCTCCCCATAGAGCATCGCACCATCAGGAATATCACTCGTGTTATCGTCGCATCAGGACTACGCCACCGTGTGTCACTCCATCAGTACAATCCATTGATTATCACTCCATCAGTATACCACGCAGCGTGTCACTCCATCAGTACTACCCCACAGTGTGAACCCATCAGTACTTCCTCGCAGTGTCACTCCATTAGTATTCCCCACAGTGCGTCACTCCATCAGTCCTACCTCACTTTGTCACTCCAACAGTAATTCCCCACAGTTTCACTCTATTAGTATTTCTGCACCATGCCTCACTCCATTAGCACTACCCGATGTTTATCATTCAATCAGGACCATCCCAGTGTGTCACCCCATAAGTGCTGCTACAAATTGTGTCACTCCATCAGTATTGCCGCTCAGTGTGTCACTGCATTAGTACTACACCGCAGTTTGTCATCACAATAGTACTACCGCTCAGTGTGTCACTCCGTCGGTGAAACCACACAGTGTCTCACTGCATCAATACAACTCCATGGTGTTACAGTCCATCAGCACTGCCCCCACATCATGTCACTCCAGTGCAACCCTAGAACGTGTCACTCCATCAGTACTCACAGCAGAATGTTCTTCCATCAGTACTCCCCAAAGCGTTTCACACCATCAGGACTACCTCATATCTGCCATTCCATTCGCATTACCCCACATTGTGCTAACCCATCGCTGCGACTCCATAGTGTGTAATTCCATCACTATTTCACCACAGTTTTTCATCGCAACAGTACTACCGAAGAGCGTGTCAGTCCGTCAGTATTACTGCGTCACTCCACAGAATGTGCTATTACATCCGTGCTACCCCACAGTGTGTCATTCCATCAATACACCTCCAAAGTACGTCATTACACCAGTACTACTCCACAGTGTTACACTCCATCAGTACAAAACTGGAGCGTGTCACTCCATCAGTACTACCCTACAATATGTTATTCCATCAGTACTACACCACAGTGATGCACTCCATCAGTAATGCCTTAAGCTTGTTATTCCATTATGTACAACCACACGGACTCATTCAATTAGTATTACCCAACAGTGTAACCCTCCATCTGTATTGCCCCACCGTCAGTCCTACTTCAGTGTGGAGGTCACAATGTGCAACCAGACAGTACCACCGAACATTGTGTCAATACTTCAGTACTCGCCCACTGTGCGCCATTCTGTCCATACCGCCCCCAGTGTGTCATTCAATCAGCACTACACCGAAGTATGTCACTCCATCAGTACAACCGCGCAGTGTGTCACCATCAGTACTGCTCCACTGCGTGTCACTCCATCAGTTTTACCCCAAGGGGTGGGGTGATGGAGTGACAAACTGCGTGGTAGTACTGATGCAATGACATGAGTACTACCACACAGTTTGTCACTCCGTCAGTACTACTCCAGTGTGGAACTATATCAGTACGACCCCAGGGTGTCAGTCCATCAATTCTACGCCACAGTGTGCCAGTTCCTCAGTACTACCTCACAATGTATCACTACATTAGTCTATCCCACAGTGTTTCATCCATCAATTCTTCCCCACAGTATGTCATTACAACAGAACTACCTCACAATTTGTCACTAAAACAGTATTATTCCACTGTGTGTCACTTCGTCAGTACTACTTCACAGTTTGTCATAACAACAGTACTACTCATTGTGTCACTCCATCAGTATTACCCGCAGTGTGTCACTACATCAGTAGAGGCGCATGGTGTATCACTCCATCAGAACTACTGCAAAGTGTGTCACTTCATCAGTACTGCTGCACTGTGTCACTCCATCTGTACCAATCCACAGTGTGTCAATCCACAAGAACTGCATCAACTGGTGTTACTCCATCAGTACTACAGTGTAGTGCTGAAGTGTTCAAAGTAGGAGGCCCTGTCATGATGCAGAAGCTGACTGAACTCATCCAGTCCATGTGGAATGAAGGTCCCACAACAGCTGAAAGATGCCAGCATAGTCCACATCTACAAGAGGAAAGGCAACCGCCAGTCTTGCGACAATCATCGAGGCATCTCCCTCCTGTCCATAGCAGGGAAGATCTTCGCTCGCATCCTGCTCAACCGTCTCATTCAACACCTTGAGCTGGTTCTCCTTCCAGAAATCCAGTGTGGTTTCGGTGCTGGACCTGGAACTGTCGACATGATATTTGCTGCACGACAACTCCAGGAAAAATGCCAAGAGCAGCACAGCGACCTGTTCGTGAACTTCGTCGATCTGACAAACGCCTTCGACACTGTCAGCAGAGATGGCTTGTGGATAATGCAGAAGTTTGGCTGTCCCAGCAAGTTCATCACGATTGTCCGGCAGTTCCATGACGGCATGATGGTGAAAGTGCGAGATGATGGAGACGAATGGGAAGCCTTTCCAGTGACAACAGGCATGAAGCAAGGTTTTGTTCTTGCCCCTACACTCTTCATCATGGTCTTCTCTGCCATGCTGACCGATGCCTTCCGTGACTGCCAGGATGGAATACACATCAGGTACAGGAACTGACAGCAGGCTGTTCAACCTCAGGTGCCTGCAAGCTGTTACAAAGGTGAAGGAGACCATCATCAGAGATTTCTTGTTTGCTGATGACTGCGCCCTCAACGCCAGCACAGAGCAGAAAATGCAGCTTTAAATGGACTGCTTCTCACAGGCCTGCGACGACTTTGGTTTCTCCAATAGCACCAAAAAAGTCTGAAGTTATGTACCAGCCCGCGCCTGGAAAGCCCTACCAGGAACCACACATCACGGTGAAGGGGCAGAACCTACAGGCAGTCGACAGCTTTACCTATCTGGGTAGTGCACTCTCGCGAGTGGTGAACATTGACGCTGAGGTCAACAACAGGATTGCCAAGGCCAGCGCTGCCTTTGGGCGACTCCGTGGGAATGTTTGGGAGCGGAGGGGACTCAGCCTTACCACCAAGCTGAAGGTCTACCGTGCAGTGGTACTCTATGCCAGTGAGACCTGGACTTGTCTGCAGCAGACATGCCAAACAGCTCAACCACATTCACTTGAGCTGCCTACGCAGACTCCTTCACATCAGGTGGCAGGACAAAATTCCCGACACAGAGGTCTTGGAACGGGTCGGAATCCCCAGCGTACACACCCTCCTACGGAAAGCCCAAGCCAGATGGGCAGGCCATGTCGTCAGAACGCCCGAGAGCCGACTGCCAAAACAACTTCTGTATGGAGAACTGTGTCAGGGCAAGCGCTCAGTAGGACGACAGAAGAAACGGTTTAAGGACTGCCTCAAAGTGTCCCTCAAAGACTTGGACATCAACCTCAGCACTTGGGAGTCTCTTGCTCTGGACCGTCCAACCTGGCGCAGCAAGCTCACCACAGGAGCCCGTGCAGCAGAGAACAAACGCACTGAAGAGGCCCAGAGGAAACGCACCGCACGCAAGGCCTGGGCTACCCCCACTTCCACTGCAGCACCCATCCACTTGTGTCCTACGTGTGGGCGTGCCTTCCGGGCCCGGATTGGCCTCACCAGTCACTTCAGGACCCACAGTCGCCAATCCTCCAACTGAAAGTGAAGTCATGGTCATCTTCGAACCCGAAGGACGAACAACAACAACAACACAGCGCATTGTGTCACTCCATCAGTACTACCCCCACATTGTGTCACTCCATCAGTACTACCCCCACAGTGTGTCACTCCATCAGTACTACCCCCACATTGTGTCACTCCATCAGTACTACCCCCACATTGTGTAATCCATCAGTACTACCCCCACAGTGTGTCACTCCATCAGTGCAC
Source organism: Rhinoraja longicauda (assembly GCF_053455715.1). Taxonomy (NCBI): domain Eukaryota; kingdom Metazoa; phylum Chordata; class Chondrichthyes; order Rajiformes; family Arhynchobatidae; genus Rhinoraja; species Rhinoraja longicauda. The sequence continues at coordinate 17,454 of NW_027602933.1, forward strand.
TGCCCAGTGTGTCACTCCATCATTACTACTGCGCAGCGTGTCACTTCATCAATACAACTTCAAAGTGTGCCACCCCATCTGTACCAACCCAGTGTGATAATCCACCATTACTACCATACATTATGTCACTCCATCAGTACACTGCACAGTGTGTCACTCCATCAGTAATGCCCCACCGCGTGTCACGTCGTCACTAAAACCCACAGTATGCCATTACATCATTACAAACACACATGTTCACAGCCTCAAACACAGTCAAATACGCACACACATACCCGCGCAAGAAGACACACACAATCTCTCAAATGCAATCACAAACAATCAAATATACTCTCACACGTACACATGCATTCACACTAACAGATATTCACACGCACTAGCACTAAGAGACACGCACTTATCACACACTTACACACGAACACATTCTCTGCCAACAACATCATATACTCTCCCACACACTCACGCACACACACTATCAAAGAATTACATGCTCAAACACTCTGACAAACTCACATCCCACATATTCTCACAAACAGCCACACACACGCACAGACGCAAACACGGTCCTTCACAAACCCACATGCACTCTCCCACTCAGAGACACAGATACATTCAATCACACTTGCATCCACACTTACTAGTGCTCACACACTCACACGCACACACGCACACTCACGCACTCGCACAGACAGACACACACACACACACACACACACACAAATATAGGCACTCTTACATACTCTACCCGCATGCACACGCGCACATTTTGGGATTGAGTTTATCCTTGGATGTTCGCGTCGAGCAGCGCAGCGCAGCGTGGCCGGGAGTGTTCCCGGTGAGCGGGGCCAAGCCCTTCAGTCGGCCCGTGTCGGCCCGGCTCGCCCACCGCGGATGGCGATGAGAACCGCGCCTCGGGAGCGAGGTGGGAGCCGCGAGGAACCGCAGAGAGCGAGGTGGACCGTTGGAGAGCGAGGAGCGCCGCCGAGAACGAAGGGGCGACCCGCGGTGCGGCGGCAGGCAGGAGAGAGAACTATCCGGCCAACGTTTGTAACTTTGTCGTCGTCAAAATGTGGCGACTCTTGTGTACCGCCTCGGTGAGGTCTTCTACATGATGTTACCGGGTTGTCTGCAAAACTAAGCATTTCACTCTACCTGGGTACGTGATAATAAGGTATCACTGAATCATTGAAATTCCTGCAACCGCATACACTAACGCATACACACACACACCGACTCATGTGCACAATCTCACACATTCACACTCGCATACACGTGCTAGCACACTCTTGCACGGACTCGCACACTCACACTGTCACACACAATCAATATCCAATGCGAGTCAGGCTACACCTCTGGAAAAATCTAGTTGAGTATGTCAGTTCAGTGCAGTTTATTGTCACGTGTACCGAGGTACCGTGAAAATACTTTGTTGCGTGCTACCCAGTCAGTGGAAACAAAATACTTCATTACAGTCGAGCCATTTACAGAGTATAGATACATGGTAAGGGGATAACGTCCAGTGCGAGGTAAAGCCTGCAAAATCCGATCGAGGATAGTCCGAGGATCAACAGAGGTAGATAGTAGTTCAGCACTGCTTTCTGGTTGTGGTGGGATGATTCCGTTGCCTGATAACAGCTGGGAAGACACTGTCCCTGAAACTGGAGGTGTGCATTTTCACACTTCTGTGCATTTTACCTGATGGGACAGAGGAGAAGCAGGAGTGGCAATGGTGCGACTCGTCCTTGATTATGCTGCTGGCCTTGCCGAGGAAGCGTGGTTTATAAATTGAGTCAATATATGGGAGGTTGCTTTGTGTGATGGTCTGGACAATTCGCAGCAATTTCTGGCGTTCTTGTATGGAGCTGTTCCCAAACCAAGCTGTGATGCATCTTGATAAAATACTTTCTATGGTGCATCTGTCGAAGTTGGTGAGAGTTGTAGAGGGCACGCTGAACTGGCTAAGCCTGCCAAGGACATGGATGGGTGAAGTTCGGTTCGAGACCCTTCTTCAGACTGATTGTGGTGGGAAGCTGGAGAAGGCTGGAACAGCAGGACAAAGCGAGTTGAATGATGAGTGGGTGAATACCGTTTTAATAGTTAGGTGGTTGAGACCAGAGGTTAAAAGATCAAAGTTGCTAGATAAGGATTGAGCAGGTTGGAATTATAAAGAGAGAGGAGGGAATATCGGTTGAAGATGGAGGTGGAGGGGATTAACAAGTGCGAGTCCGCGTGAAGGAAGAGATAGAGCGAGGGAAAAGCGTGAAGTTGCACGTTAGTTACCTGGCATTTGCTAATGTTCAAACCATTAGGTTGCAAGGTTCCCAAGCGGACTATGAAGCGGCGTTCTTTCTGTTTTAATGTAACCTCTCTGGCGCTGGTGGAGGCCCAGGACAGAAAGGTCAGTGTGCGAGGGGGAGTTACGATGGCTTGCAACGGGAAGATACGGCAAGCCTTAGCAGAACTAGGGTAAGTGTTCGACAAAAAACGGTCGCCGAGTCTCCATTTCACCACGCCGATGTAAAGGAGGCCATACCTGGAACACCACATGCAGTAGATGAGATTAGAGGTGGTGCAGGTGAACATCTGTCTCACCTGGAAGGGCTTCTCGAGCGTGAGGGAGGGGGTTTAGGGACAGCTGTTACATTCCATGGTGGCTAACCGTTTTAACTGCACTTGCCAAGAAAGGCTTTGGAAAGAGAAGTGATGGTAAGTGATGGAGAGGTGAGGAAATGGATAGAGAAATAGGTCGTACAAAGATAAAAGGGAGAGATAGAGGAGAAGACGAATGAAGAGGTGGAGGGAGAGTGAACGATCAAAGGGAGAGTGGGAAAAATGAGGAGAGAGGGGAGTTCAGAGCGAGTGGGTTGGCAAAAGGGGGAGAGGGAAGCATTAGAGAGATACAGAGAGAAGGAGGGAGAGATGCAGTAAGAGTGGGAGGGGAGAGAGGTTGGCAGAGAGCGGTCGGCACAGAGAGGGAGAATAGAGAGTGTAGGGGCGAGAATAACAGTTCAGAGAGAGAATAGCAGTAAAGATGGAGAGAGAGAGAAAGAGAGGAGGGAGAGATGTTGCATCATTCGCCGTGTGTTCTACTTTTAAGACAATTCTGAGACGGCAATGGTTCTGTTCACTGAGTGTCGTGAGTCTTTGGGTCGTTCCTCCTCAGAGGTGATGAAGGTAGAGAATGTTGTTGTCCCAAGGCAAAGCCAGATCCATTCCAGGCAAGCAAGGACTAAATGCTTACTAGGGGTCGCCGGGAGTGTGGGGTTGAGGTTACAATCAGTTATGCCGCGATCACATTGAGTGTTAAAACAGAGTGGACGGGCCATTTTAGTCTGATGTGATCTGTTGAACTAATTCATCACGCTGACAAAGGCTGTCTAGTCCACCTTTAAACTGGGCACCAGAAGCATTGAGACGGTCCCTTAAATTTGGGATTGCCTTGCTGAGTGAAGGAAATCAGATAAACAACACGAGGTGGAGAGTTGGACCAGATGGAGTTTGAACCAATATCCCCTTTGCTGGAAAAATGCCGCTCCCAATTTCCATCCCCCAGTATCGCCACAATTCCCAGTCTTTGGAGTTTCTCAATCAATTCCCTGAATAAATCACGACCTGTCTCAGCAGGGATTTCACTTGGCTGATGTCATCTGTTTGCGAATCATTTCAAAAGCTCTATTTTTAATTCTGTTGAAACTTCACTGTCCCGGTGGAGACGGAAAATTGTATAAAATCTCCGGGAATGTTCTGCCCCGGAATTTCATTCCGAGAGATTACCGGTAGTTCACGGGGACACGTCGCTGGGCAGAGAACATGTGGGAAAAGCTGTACGAATATTTCGCCGTGGAGAAAATCTTGTATGTGATCATTGCTACCGTTGGAGTCCCTGGTAAGTGAGCAGAACGATTCAAGTTTTATAACTCCGTCTGTTAACCGGTGTTGACATGATTCTGATCGTGTTACAATATTCCTAACTGATGATCGTTGTACAAGAATATGTGAAGTATATCAATCCTCTAAATGAAATATCTTTGAATTAACGCTGTGATTTTTCTCATTTTCAGACAGCCGAAACTAACCCTCTCTTTCTCCCACTGCCGGGACCCACGAGAATGTTGTTCTTGCCTTCAGTGGGAACTTGCCCAGAGTTGTCCCAGTGCTCGGGACAGGCAGCTCTCCGGGACGGTGTGACTGGGAAGGGGTTTACATTGTGAAGTTCACTGTGTCTGAGTTATTGATCAGAGTGAACACCCGCTCCTGTGGACACGTCTCACTGTGGAGTCTGTCACAGTCGGATTCCTCCACCTGTTGGTCAATAATTGGATCGATCTCCTGAACCAGTGGCCGCGGATCTACCGGCGTGTGTTGTTACCGAACTGAGGAATGATCCATTAACGGAGCCACTCTGCTGCCGGATCCTAAGTTGTCGCTGCCTTCCCTCTGGAACCCTCTTCGTCCCCATCAGATGCCGAGTTCCCAGAGCCCTGGTTAAACGCGGCCGGTCACGGTTAAGTCTGTCAAACCGGCCCCATCAGAGACTGAGCGGGGTTAACTGTAGACAGGACCATTCCGCCTATTGTAGCGGGCGGCTGCTCGTTCCCTCCCCGCCCTTTACCCCGCCCGTCGCCTTATCTCCTCTCCCCTGAAGCAGGCAGGTCGGGCACAGTCGGAGCCGGGTCTGACATTGTTAAACCTGCAGCCGCGCACCGACTCCAACACTCCTGATCTCCAGCTGAAAGTGGAGCCGGTGTTCAGCCCCGGAGACCGTGTTCAGTAATGCCCAGTGTCCGCTCCCCTTCTCTTTCCGCAGTGAATTTAGTGGCGATTGTGATCCTGTCCCGGGGAAAGTGCGGCCTTTCCACCTGCACCACTCGCTACCTGTTGGCCATGGCAGCGGCCGATCTACTCGCCCTGATCACCGAGGTCATTTTGTATCGGATCCGATACCATTACTTTGATTGGAGTTTCGTGTCCATCACCCCTGTGTGCAGTGTTAACGAAGTACTGAGGACTGCAGCTACAGACTGTTCTGTCTGGTTCACCGTCACTTTCACCTTTGATCGCTTTGTCGCCATTTGTTGCCAGAAGCTGAAAACTAAATATTGCACCGGGAAAACTGCGGCTGCGGTTCTCGCCACAGCCGGCGTTCTGCTGTGTCTGAAAAACGTTCCCCGCTACTTCACACAGGAACCCCGGACAACCATCGACAATGTCCCGTGGGGCTGTGACCCGGTGGACAGTTATTTCACTGACCCCGGGTGGGTGGCATTTGACTGGATCGACACAGTTTTAACTCCGCTCCTCCCTTTCGCTGTGATCCTGCTGCTCAACGCTCTGACAGTCCGGCACATTTTAGTGGCCAGTCGGGTCCGTCAGGGGCTGAGGGGTGAGAGCAAGGGGGAGAAGCGCAGTGACCCGGAGATGGAGAGCAGGAGGAGGTCTGTGATTTTACTCTTCACCATCTCCGGCAGCTTCAATAGACAATAGACAATAGACAATAGGTGCAGGAGTAGGCCATTCAGCCCTTCGAGCCAGCACCGCCATTCAATGCGATCATGGCTGATCACTATCAATCAGTACCCCGTTCTTGCCTTCTCCCCATACCCCCTCACTCCGCTATCCTTAAGAGCTCTATCCAGCTCTCTCTTGAAAGCATCCAACGAACTGGCCTCCACTGCCTTCTGAGGCAGAGAATTCCACACCTTCACCACCCTCTGACTGAAAAAGTTCTTCCTCATCTCCGTTCTAAATGGCCTACCCCTTATTCTCAAACGGTGGCCCCTTGTTCTGGACTCCCCCAACATTGGGAACATGTTATCTGCCTCTAATGTGTCCAATCCTCTAATTATCTTATATGTTTCAATAAGATCCCCCCTCATCCTTCTAAATTCCAGTGTATACAAGCCCAATCGCTCCAGCCTTTCAACATACGACAGTCCCGCCATTCCGGGAATTAATCTAGTGAACCTACGCTGCACGCCCTCCATAGCAAGAATATCCTTCCTCAAATTTGGAGACCAAAACTGCACACAGTACTCCAGGTGCGGTCTCACCAGGGCCCGGTACAACTGTAGAAGGACCTCTTTGCTCCTATACTCAACTCCTCTTGTTACGAAGGCCAACATTCCATTGGCTTTCTTCACTGCCTGCTGTACCTGCATGCTTCCTTTCATTGACTGATGCACTAGGACACCCAGATCTCGTTGAACCCCCCCTCCTCCTAACTTGACACCATTCAGATAATAATCTGCCTTTCTATTCTTACTTCCAAAGTGAATAACCTCACACTTATCTGCATTAAACTGCATCTGCCATGTATCCGCCCACTCACACAACCTGTCCAGGTCACCCTGCAGCCTTATTGCATCTTCCTCACAATTCACACTACCCCCCCAACTTAGTATCATCTGCAAATTTGCTAATGGTACTTTTAATCCCTTCGTCTAAGTCATTAATGTATATTGTAAATAGCTGGGGTCCCAGCACCGAACCTTGCGGTACCCCACTGGTCACTGCCTGCCATTCCGAAAGGGACCCATTTATCCCCACTCTTTGCTTTCTGTCTGTTAACCAATTTTCTATCCATGTCAGTACCCTACCCCCCAATACCATGTGCCCTAATTTTGCCCACTAATCTCCTATGTGGGACCTTGTCGAAGGCTTTCTGAAAGTCGAGGTACACCACATCCACTGACTCTCCCTTGTCAATTTTCCTAGTTACATCCTCAAAAAATTCCAGTAGATTTGTCAAGCATGATTTCCCCTTCGTAAATCCATGCTGACTCGGAACGATCCCGTTACTGCTATCCAAATGCTCAGCAATTTCGTCTTTTATAATTGACTCCAGCATTTTCCCCACCACTGATGTCAGACTAACTGGTCTATAATTACCCGTTTTCTCTCTCCCTCCTTTCTTAAAAAGTGGGATAACATTTGCTATTCTCCAATCCACAGGAACTGATCCTGAATCTATAGAACATTGAAAAATGATCTCCAATGCTTCCACTATTTCTAGAGCCACCTCCTTAAGTCCTCTGGGATGCAGACCATCAGGCCCTGGGGATTTATCAGCCTTCAGTCCCATCAGTCTACCCAAAACCATTTCCTGCCTAATGTGGATTTCCTTCAGTTCCTCCATCACCCTAGGTTCTCCGGCCCCTAGAACATTTGGGAGATTGTGTGTATCTTCCTCAGTGAAGACAGATCCAAAGTAACGGTTTAACTCGTCTGCCATTTCTTTGTTCCCCATAATAAATTCCCCTGCTTCTGTCTTCAAGGGACCCACATTTGCCTTGACTATTTTTTTCCTCTTCACGTACCTAAAAATACTTTTGCTATCCTCCTTTATATTATTGGCTAGTTTACCCTCGCACCTCATCTTTTCTCCCCGTATTGCCTTTTTAGTTAACTTTTGTTG
>NW_027602934.1:0-24852 GCF_053455715.1 Rhinoraja longicauda
TTTCTATGTTTCTGAACCATTGTGGACAGCCCAGATGGGTGAGTTGGTCATTAACTCTCAGATTAATTACAGATACTGAACTACGTTAACCCTTTACAGTCAAACATCTGCAATAATGCAAATCATATGTTTGTTATCCACTTTGGTATAAAATATAAAACACAGGAGTTAAGATGAAATGGAAGTATCACAACCTGATGCTTAGACAGAGAAACATAGAAAAATAGAAAACAATTGCAGGAGTGGGACATTCGGCCCTCGAGCCTGCACCACCATTCAACATGATCATGGCTGATCATCCTAAATCAGTAACCCGTTCCTGCTTTCTCCCCATATCCTTTGTTTCCGTGACCCGAAGTGCTATATCTAACTTTTGCTTGAAAGCATCCAGTAAATTGGCCTCCACTGCCTTCTGTGGCAGAGAATTCCACAGATTCACAACTCCCTGGGTGAAAAGTTTATCCTCACATCAGTCCTAAATAGTAAACCTCTTATTCTAAAACTGTGACCCCCGGACTCCCCCAACATCGGGAACATATTTTCTCATACAGCCTGTCCAATCCCTTAAGAATTTTATGTTTCTATAAGATTATAAGATCAGTGATAATGTCACTGCTTATCCCGACCCACCACTGACCACACTGATAATGTCACTGCTTATCCAGACCCATCACTGACCACACTGATAATGTCACTGCTTATCCAGACCCATCACTGACCACACTGATAATGTCACTGCTTATCCATAGCCATCACTGACCACACTGATAATGTCACTGTTTATCCAGACCCATCACTGACCCCCCTGATAATGTCACTGTTTATCCAGACCCATCACTGACCACACTGATAATGTCACTGTTTATCCATAGCCATTACTGACCACACTGAGAATGTCACTGCTTATCCAGACCCATCACTGACTGCACTGACGTCACACACAGGTAATTTCTTTGAATCATCCATTCCAAGGACATCTCACATAACAACCAGTTCCCAGTTCCGTCGCACAATGCTCAGATATATTTTCACCAGTGAAATCATTGGCAACATTGGCCTCGTGCTGAGCCATGGTAGATGATTGAACAAATATGCAGGTTACTGACCCACAGCTAACCATTGAACAGAAACTCTGACTGTTAATGTTAAAAAACAAGTGTGATTAACATGATTTGGCTTGAAGTGGATGATCAGCCATGGTAACAAAGAATGGCGGTGCTGGCTCGAAGGGCCTAATGGCCTCCTCCTGCACCTATTTTCTATGTTTCTGTGTTTCGAAGTGAATCTGTTCTCCGATCCCAGGACAGAGATCTATGGACAAGTGAGGAATGTCTTACTGCCCTATTTGTGCACACACCCTCCAGTTATAGAGACATGGAGTCAGAGAATCTTAGAGGCTTCGGCCCAGACTGCCCACACTGGCCAACATGTCTCATCCACACTAGTCCCACCTGCCTTCGATCGGCACATATTCCTATCAATGGCTAATCGATGCCTGTCTAAATGGTCCTTCAAGTTTGAGAGAGTATTTTTGTGTTAGCACCTTAATATAATACATTTTATAATGAGTAGCTTTAGTATCTCTGTACCTGATAGTACCTTTTATAGTCAGCTTTTCTAAGAAGTGAGCAAAAAAGGTCGATCAGGGCAGATCTGTAGATATTGAATACATGGACTTCAGCATTGTATTCGAGAAGGTTCCTCGTGGTAGCTTGCTCTTGAAGGTTAGATCGCATGAGACGCAAGGAGAGATAGCTGAATGGATAGCAAATTGGCTTCATGGAAGGAAGCAGAGGGTGATAGTGGAAGGTTGCTTCTCAGACTGGACGCCAGTGACTAGTGGCATGCGTCAGGGTTCGCTGCTGGGCCCGTTACTGTTTGTCATCTATATCAAAGATTTGGATGAGATCACGCAGCGGCAAGATTAGCAAGTTTGTAGTTGAAACAAAAGTGGGTTGTTTTGCAGTCAGTAAAGATGTTTGTTATGAAGTGCAATATGATCTTTATCGATTAGTCACGTGTACTGAGGAATGGTTGATGGAATTAATGCAGATAAATATGAGAAGCATAGAAACATAGAAAATAGGTGCAGGAGGAAGCCATTTGGCCCTTCTAGCCAGCACCGCCGTGCATTGTGATCATGGCAAAGCATCCACAATCAGTAACCTGTGCCTGCCTTCTCCCCATATCCATTGATTCCGCTTGGCCCTAGAACTCCAGCTAACTCTCTTGTAAATTCATCCAGTGTGTTGGCCTCCACTGCCTTCGGAGGCAGAGAATTCCACAAATTCACAACTCTCTGGGTGAAAAAGTTTTTTTTCACCTCAGTTTGAAATGGCCTCCCCTTTAATCTTAGACTGTGCCCCCTTGTTCTGGACTCCCCCAACATCGGGAATTTTTTTCCTGCATCTAGCTTCTCCAGTCCTTTTATAATTTTATCCATTTCTATAAGATTCCATCTCATACATCTGAATTCCAGTGAATACAAGCCCAGTCTTTCCAATCTTTCCTCATTTGACAGTCCCGCCATCCCGGGGATTAGCCTCGTGATTCAACGATGCACTGCCTCAATCGCAAGGATGTCCTTCCTCAAATTAGGAGACCAAAACTGCACACAATATTCCAGATGTAGTCGCACCATTGCCCTATACAAATGCAGAAGGACCTCTTTACTCCTATAGTCAAATCAAAGTATGGTATTGCAAAGTGAGGTATTGCATTTTGAGAAATCTAACCTGGGCAGGACCGACACAGTGAATGGTAGGGTTCTGGGTAGTGTTGTAGGGCAGAGGGATCTAGGAGTGCAGGTGCACAGTTCCTTGAAGGCGGAAGCACATGTCGATCTGGTGTTGACAAAAAGGCTTTTGGCACATTGGCCTTTATCAGCCAGAGTATGGAGTATGGATGTTGGGAGGTCATGTTGCAGCAATATAAGACCTTCGTGAGGCTGCATTTGGAGTATTATGTTCTGTTCTGGGTACCGTGTTATAGGAAAGACGTTGCCAAACTGGAAACGTTCGAGGTACATTTTACGAGGATAGTGCCAGTGTCTGACCTGTAGGAAGAGGTTGAGTAGGCTCGGACTATCCATTGGAGCACAAGAGGAAGAGGGGTGATCTTATTTAGGTGTATTTGATCATGAGAGGAATTGATCGGATAAATGCACAGATTCTCTTGCCCTGAGTACGAGAATCGAGCTCCAGAGGACATACTTTTAACATGAATAGGAAAAGCTGTCATTGGAATCGGTGGGATAACTCTTTCACACAAAGGGTGGTGGATGCATGGAACAAGCTGCCAGAAGAGGTAGTTGAGGCAGGGACAATCCCAACATTTAAGAAATTGTTAGATAGGTACACGAATAGGACGGGTTTGGAGGGATATGGATGAAACGGAGGCAGGTGGGAGCAGGGACATGTTGGACGGTATGGGCAAGTTGGGCCGAAGGGCCTGTTTCCACAACGTATCACTCCATGACTCTATGAGCACCGGCCTGAAAAACCTCCTCTGGCAACTCGTTCCATTCACCCACCAAACTTTGTGTGATAAATTACCCCTCAGGTTCCGATGAAATGTTCCCACCTCATCTTAAACCTCCGTCCCATGGTTCTTGCTTCCCCTTCTCTGTGCGCCTGCCAGGTGTATTCCTTTCATTATTTTGTTCACCTCTAAAAGATCACCCCAGTTAATCCTGCACATCAAAGAATAAATTACTAGCCTGCTGAATCTGTGGCTGTAGACCAGGCCCTCCAGTCCTGGCAACATCCTCGTAAATCTGCTCTACGCCCTTTGCAGATTTACACCATTTTCCCGATACTACGGTGCCCAACACTGAACACAATAATCTAAATATGGACTCACCAACGTCTTAAACAATTGCAACATGACCTCCCAACTTCAAAACTCAAAGCTCTCGCTGATGAAGGCCAATGTGCCTAAAGCCTTTTCGACCAAACTATTTACCTATGACGCTACATTTAACGCACTGTGTACCTGTCGTGCTAGATCCCTCTGCTCTACAGTTAATGCATCTTTTTGTCTCGGTTCCAGCTCATCGGGACTGACACCCCTGAATTCACAGATGGTTTCATTTCCAATCTGCGTCTGCTTCTGAACAAACCTGCACTGCAGCTGAACATGAAATTATAGAAAAATCAAGACTTAACTGCTCCTCCACGTGCAGCGGCCTCCTCAGTTGTGCTTCAAATATCTGCGAGGCCCTTTTGTGTAGTTATGGTCACCATATCATGGAAATTATGTCCTATTGCCAGAGGCAGTGCGGAACAGGTTCACCAGGATGTTATCTGGAATGAATAGTTAGAAGACAGATTAAATCTGTGCTGGGCTCAATGTTGTTTGTCATCCATATCAATGAGTTGCATGAAATTGTACAAAGACTAATTTTTAAGTTTGCAGTTGACACTAAAGTAGATGGTATCACAGACTGAAAATGTTTAGCAAGAATTAAAGCAGGAACTTTTCAAATTGGAAAACGGGCTGAGAAATAGCAAACGGTGTTTCTTCCAGATAAGTGTGAGGTTTTAATTTTTGAAGTAAAATAGTAAGATTAAACGAGAACTTACCAGTTTGAAGTTTGATCTGTATTTTATGAGGAGTTACGATGAGGGATTACGTGAAGACCCCGTCCAGCACGCATGCGCGACATTCTTCAAAGCAGCGGTGTGGATTCACAGAAAAAACACAACGATTGAAATAAATATAGTAAAGAAAAAATAAGAACTTAATTACCAGTTGATCTGTATAATAGAGGGTGGGAGCGGAGGGCACGTAATCCCTCATCGTAACTCCTCATAAAATACAGATCAAACTTCAAACTGGTAAGTTCTCGTTTAATCTTACTATTTTATTTCGGAGTCACGTGAGTGACTACGTGAAGACTTCAAAGCTCTGTGATTCCGAACCGTGTACCAGCTCATGCTTCACTCACTGTCTGAAGACCTTAGAGGGAGGAAGTATGTTATCGCGATCAAGAACCTGTTTGTGAACAAAAAAGGTTTATTAATGACAACAAAAAACAGAGAGCTCCCCAGGGCTTAAATTAAATATTATCTGCAGACTCTAAAATTCTGTCTGCAAATGTAGCAGGTTGCGCCAGCGGTTTATTATAAAACCTTTGGAAAGTTCTTTCCGGGGACCATCCTGGTCTGGCCAGAATATGGTCCATAGGCACGTCCATTCGACTAGCCGCCGACGTAGATGCAGCCCTGGTGGAGTGAGATTTGTAAACATTGGTATTGACTCCCGCGGACTTAAGCACCTGCTTGAGCCACCTTGAAATGGTTTGGCTCGTCACCTGACCATGAGGCTTCTTGTGGCTTATCCATAAGGCTTTTTCTCTCCCTCTTAAGTTGTGTGTTGTGTCTATGTAATTGGCGAGATGGGTCTTGGCACACAGCCGTGGGTCAGATGAATATGCCCAGAACTCCATGACTGGAGGCGTGGTACCTGGTCTAGTTTGTTTGACCAGTCCCTGAATATGGAATGTGAAACAGTCCAATGACTCTGTCATGCTGTCCAGCCTCAGAAGGTGGAGGGAATGTACCCTTTGAGCTGACACTAGTGCCATGAGCATGACTGATTTCAGTGTAAGTTGTTCCAGCGTGAGTGCCCTGGGCGGTGGCCATCCCCTAAGGTACGTCAGCACAATGCTGACATCCCAGATCTGAGTGTACCTTGGTCTGGGGGAGTTAGTGTTAAAAATGCCCCTCATGATTTTGATTACTAGTGGATGGGACCCCAAAGCCAGTTGTCCTGCTGCTGGAACCAAATAAGCTGACAACGCACTCCTGGCTGTATTTATGGCGCTGTAGCTGAGTCCTTCCCGATGTAATCCAACCAGGAACTCCACAACACTGGTGGGTGTTGCTGTAGTGTAGGTAGTTCCTGTTTTGGAGCAATACCGTTCCCATTTTCTTATGTTGGTCAGGTATTGTCTCCTGGTGGACTCCCGGTGGGATGCGGTCATCATGTTGATGGCGTCCTCAGACAGTCCCAGGCCCAGTAGAGGTCTTTTTAGAATCTGCAAGCCAGGAGATTGACTCTGTCATGGCACGGGTGACTAATGCCTGACACTGGGTGGATTAATAATTCCGGACTGCTGGGGAATTCCAACGGTGTTTCGACAGCCATGTCGAGGGCCACTGGGAAACATGGCTGTGTAGGCCACGGAATCCAATTGAATCTTGCGTAATACCCGACTGATGAGGCAGAAGGGAGGAAAAGCATAAAAGAACATTTTCCCCCAATACAGCGTGAATGCATCAACTGCTGCTGCCTCAGGGTCTGGTTCCCAAGCGACATACGTTGGTACCTGGTGATTCAGCCTGGATGCAAATAGATCGATATCTGGTGTGCCATATTGCTTTGTAATTTCGGCAAATACTTTGGGATTTAACATCCATTCGATGTTATCGTTAAATTTGCGTGACCTGGTGTCTGCCACTTTATTTTGCTTACCTGGTAGGTAAGTTGCTGATAACCAAGTATGTCTTTCGACACACCATTGCCAGATTAGGTTGACCAATTTGTCACACGATATCGACTTTATACCACCCATGTGGTTGATATAAGCCACCACCGTGGTATTATCTAATTGCAACCGGACATGTGCATGATGCGTATTAGATGAATATGCTTTTAAACCATAAAACGCACCCAACATTTCTAAATAGTTGATACCCCGTGTCTGTAGGCAAGATGATTCAGAATTAGTCCATCTGCCCCCTGTGCTGGATTGCATGTTAGTTGCTCCCCAGCCCAAAGCACTGGCATCCGTTTGAATGGTTAATACTGGGTTGGTGATTATTATGGGACTGGAACTGAGCCTAATGTTCCTTGTCCACCATTGTAACTCTGGAATGGATTCAGCAGTTAAATACATAGCTCGGTCAAAGTGACCTGAGTTTTGCTTTAGTGCGTGCACTTTTGCTCTTTGTAAATTTTGGTAGTGCAAAGGCCCAAATTGTACAGCTGGAAAAGCTGCTACCATTTTACCAATAACTCTAGCTACCTGCCGTATGGTTGCCTGACGTTTATGCATTAGTTCGTGGCATGATAGTGCCAATTGTGATGCTTTCCCCTTTGGCAGAGTTACAACCATGCGAACAGTATCAATCGTAAATCCCAGATAGTCCATGGTAGTGGACGGTGTAAAATTGGATTTATCTGGATGTATGACAAACCCCAAAGTTTCAAACAAACGTTTGGTGGCTGCTACTGCCAAAATAGCTGTCTCCAAGGTTTTCCCTACTATTAAAATGTCGTCTAAGTACGCCATGACTATATGCTTTTGTTTTCTCAATAATGCCAAGGCGGGTTTTAAGATTTTAGTGAACAACCTTGGAGCGGAGGTTAGTCCTTTTGGTAAGGCTTTAAATTGCCATAGCTGTTTCATCCAGATAAATTTTAAGTATTTACGGTGCTCCTTGTGTATGGGTACTAAGTAGTAGGCATCTTTTAAATCAATGCCTGCTAGAAAGTAGAAATCAAAAGTCTGGCGGTTTCAAAAGTTTCCATCTTAAAATGTGTATACTTAACTGACTCGTTTAACGTAGTTAAGTCAATGATGATGCGACATCCACCATCTTTTTTAGTTTTAGTGAAAATATTAGACACAAATTCCAAAGGTTCATGTTTTGTTCTTTCAATGACACCTTTTGCTAGTAGCCTCACAAGTTCAGCTTGACCCTCTTGTTTCTCTTTGACTGAGAGGGTGAATACCCTTTGGGGTATATGCTGAACTGGCGGAATGTTTTCATGAACAAAGTCAATTTTATAGCCATGAATGCAGCTTAGTATGTACTTGTCATTAGTGATGGTTTCACATGCATCCAAAAACAAGTGCAATCTCCCCCCTGATAGTATATGGTCCCTACTGCTCATATGCCGAGAGGTACCAGACCCACCTACCTCCATGGTTTCTGGTGTTAATTTCTTCTGCCTCTTCGCTGGACGATGAGGTGTCTGCTGGGCTGTAGAGGGCTGCTGTTGACATTGATGTTGTTGTTGGGGGTGGCGCATTTTCCATGGGGTCCGCTCTGGGCCCTGGCCTAAAAAAGGCTTACGGGGAATGGTTGCGGTCCCCGAGCTTTCACCAGTCCCATATGGTGGTCTATGACTGGTGGACGCCGTGAGGTACTGCCGCCTGGGTTTGTTAGGTCTGCTCGGTCCCAAACCTGCCCTCACGAGACCAAAGGTCTTGGATTCTTCCTCTAGGTCTTTCACCTTTTTTGGAAGGTCCTTTCCAAAAGCAGATTGGAGGTTCTGAACCCGATGTTTTGCGAAGTCCCGCAAACTTAGGGTTGAGGGCAGGCTTGATGATTTCCTTGGTGCACAGCAGAGCTAATGTATCTTGCTGATTTGTGGAGATGTCCACACCATCAATGGACCGAGCATATAATGTCATCCCTGCAGTCAGGGGTTTAAGGATTTTCTGGAGCTTCAACTCCAGGTTCCTGATGTTCTGCCCCAAATGTCCCCAAATTTGGCTGTTTACAGCTGGTACATTGCAAGTTTCGGCTCTAAAGGCCGACCCCCTCGTGGAATGACCATGTAGCGGTTGACCACACCCAGCAGCTCTTCCTGATCCTGTACACTCTGCGTACTCCGGACATCTTCAGCCAACAACCCCTCTTCTTGACCAGCCCAGACCTGGTCGCCAATGCTGCCTTCAAAAGAAGGTGAGGCAATGGCCAGTGCCGTAAAGGGCACTGCGGGAGTGCCTGGACGCTCTGGGCCCTCCCTTGGCGAGTCTGCTGCTGCTCTCAGCAGATCTCGCTGGAGCATTTGCTCCATAAGCCGTTCCATTCGGCTTAGGCGGCTGCCAGTGCCGCTCTCTAGCGGTGTGGCATCTTCATCCGAATCGTCGGATACTACCGCCCGGTTCTGGCTGCAGGTACCTCCAGCTCGCTGCTCAGGCTGCACTAGCGGTGCTGGGCTCGGCTCGGTAGTTTGCCGCCTCTTGCCCCCCCTCCAAAGAACGTTCCTCAACGGAAAACGAACGGGGGCGAGCTGCAAGTTTCTTCCCTCTGGTCTTGTTCATTCATGGAACATAAAACAGACAAGAGAGAAAATACTGACGGCCACGGTAAAACTTACCTGTCGGCCCGACTTTTCAAATTGTAGCGGGAGCACCTTGAACTCCCGTTCGTCGCGCTGTACTGCATGAACGCTAATGTCGCGCATGCGTGCTGGACGGGGTCTTCACGTAGTCACTCACGTGACTCCGAAATAAAATCAGGGCATGATCGTTACCGTGAATGGTAGTTAGCTAGGGAGTGTTGTAGAGCAAAGGGATCCATACATTAGAAGTAACTCCAGCAAGTCTGCAGATGACACAATGCTGTGTGACAGTGTGAACTGCAAAGAGGATGTTAAGAGGTTGCAGGGTGACTACGCCAGGTTGAGTGAGTGGGCAGATGCATGGCAGATGCAATATAATGTAGATAAATGTGAGGTTATCCACTTTGGCAGCATAAACAAAGAGACAGATTACTATCTCAATGGTGTCAGATGAGGTAACGGGGAAGTACAACACGACCTGGGTGTCCTTGTACACCAGTCACTGAAAGTAAGCGTGCAGGTACAGCAGGCATGGAAGAAAGATAATGGCATGTTGGCCTTCATTACGAGAGGATTTGAATAAAGGTGCAAAGAGGATCTTTTGCAGTTGTATTTTTTGGTCTCATAATTTGAGGAAGGACGTTGAGGCAGTGCGCCATATGTTCACGAGGTTAATCCCTGGGATGGCGGGACTGTCATATTAGGAAAGATTGGAAAGACTGGGCTTGTATTTACTGGAGTTTAGAAGGATGAGAGGGGATCTTATAGAGACGTATAAAATTATAAAAGTACTGGACAAGCTAGAAGTAGGAAAAATATTTCCAAAGTTGGGGGAGTCTAGTACCAGGAGCCAAAGTCTAAGAATAAAGGGGAGGCCATTTAAAACTGAGGTGAGAAGAAACTTTTTCACCCAGAGACTTGTGAATTTATGGAATTTTCTGCCACAAAAGGCAATGGAGGCCAATTCACTGGATGAATTTGAAAGAGAGTTAGACAGAACTCTAGGGGATGGTGGAATCAAGCGATATGGGGAGAAGGCAGGCACAGGTTACTGATTGTGGATGATCAGCCATGATCACCATGAATGGCGGTGCTCGCTCGAAGGGTCTAATGGCCTCCCCCTGCACCTATTTTCTATGTTTCCAAGTTTCTATGTTACATAGTTCAAAGAAAAGGGACGAAACAGGGAGGTGGGGTGGTGGAGAAGGTTTTTTGAAGCACTGTCTTCATCAATCAGTGAATAAAATTTAGAAGTTGGAAAATTATATTCAGTTCGACAAGACGTTGGTGAGGACGCACTTGGAGTAACGTGTATAATTTTTCGTCAGCATGTTTAGGAAATATGCCACTAATTTGTAATGAGTCCTCAAAATATTTTACAACACGTTGCCAGAAAACAAGGGTCGGAGATACAGGGAAAGGCTGGGCTGCGAGGACTTTATTTCATGAAGCGCAGCAGGCAGTGGAGTGATCTCATGGAGGGGCAGGGTATCATAGGTAACATAGTAATATCAACACAAAGTCATTTGGACAGGTACATGAAGGGAATGGTTTAGAGGGAGATGATTCATATGCCGGTAAATGGGAATACTTCAGATGAACTAAAATGCACCATCCCACCCCATGAAACACGGCAGCCTTTGGCCAAACGTTGCGCCAGGTACAGCACTAACAAATATACTGCTTTTAAATGGCCCTTGGATATTCTGTTACCACAGAACTCTAACCTTGAAATCATGGGATTTGCCTGTCATATATATTGGTCATTTTTGATAACAGTCCCTGATCATTGAAGTGTTTATTTCAGTTTCTACGTGTGCCAGGTTTACACTGCATGATGGGAGATATGCTCTCTTGAATTGCATGATAAATAAGCACATAAATGAAGTCTGCGTGTGTGGCATCTTTCTCTGTGCCGCTGTGTGGACAGCCCAGACAGATGAGTTGGTCATTTACTCTCAGACCGACCTTACTGTCTGGTCTGTGGGTTTGAATTGACTTCTACCTGTCAACTGGCCTAAAGTAGTTCACTACAAAATAAACTGCAGATTGAACAGAGCCACAGCTCGTGTTCACCGGCTGGAACTAATATTTCCCATTGGGCGAAACGCACAGAACATTTACCCAACTCACCCTTTCTCAAATCTGAAGCTGCATTTTAATTTTCTGCATTTTGTGTTATTATTTCAAGTGTATGCCGGAGAGAGTTAATTAGCATTTCTAACCTGTGTAATTAAGATGAAAATAACAAGTTAATGCATCTTCAGCTGCCGTGTTTACCAGCGTGGATAGAGCAGCAAGATAGAGTTCGTGCTCATTAAAGTTTAGATTAATTATGGATATTGAACTTGAGTTAACCCTTTAGAGTCGAACATTTGAATTAAAAAGAAGGGATTCTTTGAGAGGATCTGGGAAAAATTGATCGTTTATTTGAGTCATGACACCAACTAGATAAATGCCGAGCTAGATATTGGAAGATTGTGTTATATGGAACTAGATGTTATGTTTGTGCGAATATTGAAATATTTCTAGATAACCAACATTGTTACTTTTTCATATTTTATTTGGTAAGTGTACCACACTGTCTTATTCAAATGTACTTATTTATTTATCTCCTTTGTTTATTTATTCATTTATTTTTGTTGTTTTTCTTATTTTATTTTATTTATGTTCATGATGTTGTACTGTTTTGTATATATCTCTGTGAAAAATCAATAAAAACTGAAGAGAAAAAAAAGAAAGGATGCTTTATTTTACATCATATCAAATGTAAAACATAGGGGGCAGATTTGATGAGATCATGTCACTGGTTATCCAGACCCATTACTGACCACACTGATAATGTCACTGCTTATCCAGACCATTCATTGACAACACTGATAATGCCACTGCTTATCCAGACCCATCACTGACCACACTGATAATGTTACTGCTTATCCAGACCCATCACTGACCACACTGATAATGTCACTGCTTATCCAGACCCATCACTGACCACACTGATAATGTCACTGCTTGTCCAGACCCATCGCTGACCACACTGATAATGTCACTACTTATCCAGAGAGAAAGAGAGTGAAGAGTGTGGGGAGGAAGAGGAGATGAGTGTGGGGAGAAAGGGAGCTGTGTGGGGAGAGAAAGGGGAGGAGTGGAGAGAAAGGAGGAGGATTGTGGGGATGGAGGGTGGGAAGAAAGGGAGTGTGGGGAGAGGAATTTAATAGTGTGGGGAGAGAGAGGTAGTGGGGAGAGAGAGGAGGCAGGATGACCGTGGTGAGCGAGCGGGGAGTGTGGAGAGAGACGGGGAGTGTGGGGAGGAGTGTGGGGAGAAAGGTGGTTTTAGGGGACAGGGGAGGGAGGAGTGTGAGAGAGAGGGAGGAAGGTTTGTGTGGAGAGAGAGTGGGAGGAATGTGGGGATGGAGGGGGTGGAGTGGGGAAGAGGGAGAGGAGGTGGGTGTGGGAGAGAGGAAGGTGTGCGGGGGGAGAGAGAGGGAGGAGTGTTGGGGAGGAGGGGGATTGTGGAGAGAAAGGAGGAATGTGGGAATTGAGAGGGGAGGACTGTGGGGAGAGGGAGGGGAGGAGTGGGGATACGGAGGGAGAGGAGTGTGAGAGAACGGGAGGAGGGATTGTGTGGAGAGAGAAAGGATGCAGGGGGGAGTGTGGGAGAGGGAGAGGAGGTGGGTGGGGGATATAGGAAAATGTAGCAAGAGAACGGGAGGAGTGTGGGGAGAGGGGGAGGAGTGGGGAGACAGTGTGGGAGGAGTGTGAAAGAGAGGGAGGAAGGATAGTGTGGAGAGCGAGTTAGAGGAATGTGAGGATGGAGGGGAGGAGTGGGGAGAGTGAAACGAGGGTGGGGGAGGAATGTAGCGAGAGCGAGGGGTACAGGGGAAAGAGGTACAAGAGGAGTGATGGGAGAGAGTGGAGGAGTGGGGAGTGAGTGGAGGAATGTGGCAGAGAAATGGGAGGGGAGGGATAGAGGAAGGAGTGAGGCGAGGGAGGGGAGGTATGTGGGGAGAGAGAGATGGGGCAGAGAATGGACGAACGGGGGAGAGAGGTGAGGAGATAGAGGTGGAGGCGTGTGGGGAATGAGGGGGAATGTGGGGAGAGAGAGGGGGAATGGGGGAGACAGAGGGGGAGGAGTGTGGGGACACAGAATGAGAGGAGTGGTGAGTGTGTGGGGAGAAAGACAGAGTGTGGGGTGGAGAATGAGAGGAGAGTGGGGAGAGAGGGGGTGTGGAGAGAGATGGGGAGGTGTGTGGGGAGAGAGATTGGAGGTGGCAGGACAGAGGGGAGTGTCGGGAGAGAGTGGGGAGGAGTGTGGAGAGAGGGGAGGAGATGGGAAGTCAGACGGTCAGAAAATTGGGGAGAGAGACGGGGGATCGGTATGGGAGAGAGAGAATGGACGGAGGGGGAGGGAGAGAGGCAGAGAGAGTGAGGAGTGTTGGGGAGACGCATTATGTGTTACTCACATGTATGCAGGAGAAAGATATTTATTCATTTTAACCACTGCCTATTAAAATGAAAATAACAAATAAAAACGTCTGCACCGGCCAACGTGGATAGAACAGCAAGATGCAGTGAGAGCTCATTAGAGATGAGATTAATTACTGATAGTGTCACTGCTTATCCAGACCCATCACTGACCACACTGATAATGTCACTGCTTATCCAGACCCATCACTAACCACACTGATAATGTCACGGCTTATCCAGACCCATCACTAACCACACTGATAATGTCACTGCTTATCCAGACCCATCACTGACCACACAGATAATGTCACTGCTTATCCACACCCATCACTGACCACATTAACGTAACACACAGGTATGTTCTTTGTATCATCCATTCCAAGGACATCTCACATACTGTAACAACCAGCTACCCAGTTCCATCGCACGCTGCTCAGATATATTTTCACCAGTGACAACATTGACAACATTTGCCTCGTGCTGATTGGTACGGACACCTCTGAACTCACTGATGGTTTCACGTCCCATCTGCTTATGATTCTGAACGCATTTGCGCTACAAATGAATACCCATAAACAGAAAAATCAAGACTTAACTGTTCCTCCAAGTTCCAGCGCTTTCCTCAGTTGTACTTCAAATATCTGCGAGGCCCTTTTGTGTAGTTCTGGTCACCATATTACAGATATGATGTCCTGTTGCCAGAGACAGTGCGGAACAGATTCACCAGGATGTTATCTGGAATGGACAGCGTTAGTTTGAAGACAGAATCAATTGGGTGGGATTGTTCTCCTTGGAGCGCAGGAGGACGAGGGGTGATCTTATAGACATGTTTTAGATCATGAAAGGAACAGATGTAGTGGATGCTCGGATTCTCCTGCCCTGAATAGGCGAATCGAGGTCCAGAGGACATACGTTTAAGTTGAAGGGAAAATCATTGAATAGGAATCTGAGGGGTAACTTTTTCACACAATAGGTGGTGGATGTATGGAACAAACTGCCAGATGAGGAATTTGAGGCAGGGACTATCCCAACATTTATGAAATAGTTAGACAGGTTGGGTACATGAATAGGACAGGTTTGGTGGGATATGGACCAAATGCAGACAGGTGGAACTAATGTAGATGGGGCCTGATGGCTGGTGTGGGCAAGTTGGGCTGAAGGGCCTGATTCCACACCATATCACTCTATGACTATGAGTACAGGGCTGAACTACCTCCTCTGGCACCTCGTTCCACACACCCACCACCCTTTGTGTGAAAAATACCCCTCAGGTTCAGATTAAATTTCACCCCCTCATCTTAAACCTGCTCCCCATGGTTCCTGCATCCCCTTCTCTGTGCGTCTGCCAGATCTATTCCTCTCATTATTTTGTTGATCTGTAGAAGATCATCCCTCATCCTCCTGCATCAAGAGATATAGGCCTCGGTTGCAGTTCATCGGAACCGACACTTCTGAACTCACTGATGGTTTCACTTCCCATGTGCGTCTGATTGTGAACACACTTGCACGACAGCTGAACATCCAAACAAAGAATAACCAAGACTTAACTGCTCCTCCAAGTGCAGCGCTCTCCTACGTCGCACTTCAAATATCTGCGAGGCCCTTTTGTGTAGTTCTGGTCACCATATTATACAAATGATGTCCTATTGCCAGAGGCAGTGCGGAACAGATTCATCAGGATGTTATTTGGAATGGACAGCGTTAGTTTGAGGACAGATTTGATCGGGTGGGATTTATCTCATTGGAGCAAGAATGCAGAGGGATGACCTTACTGAGGCTTGTAAAATTATGTCAACTATAGCAGGGTTGAGTAGATGGTCACAGTTATTTCCCAGGCTGTGAGATTCTAAACCCAGAGAACATACGTTTATTCGAAAGGGGAGAGGTTTAAGGGAATTCTGACTTCAAATATGCAACAATCTTTTCATTTGAGGCGGTGGGGATAGATACCATCACAGCAAATAAACAGCATTTAGACAGTCGTTGTTTCGGATAGGAATGGAGGGATATGGGACAAATACAGGTGAATGAGATTACCGTAGATATGCATCTCGGTCCGATTGGACGAGTCGGGCCGAAGGGCCTGTTTCCCTGCAGTTCCCATGACTGGAATCAGCGGTTCTGTAATCACTAATGTGCTCTGTCATCGGCCTCCCCAGTTGTAGCCACATAGCAGACACATCACTGACTGCACAACAGTGGCGATACTGTATTGGGTGGTGGTGTCACCAACAACGGAGGCACATTGTTCATCTCCCTCACAAGTGTCCAACAGGTGCTTCACTCTCCTCAAACTAAACTCTAGCCTAGAAATCCGAGGAATTACACGCCAACAGGTGTCGAATTTTCTCAAACCTGCAGTTTAAACAACAACACGATATCACTGCCTATCATATACGTTGGTCGTTTTAATATGTCTCAGATCATTGGTGTTTCTTTCCGTTTCTATGTGTGCCAAACATATACAGCAGGAAGGGAGAAACGCTCTCGTATTAATTAATAAATAGGCACAGAAATACAGACTGAGTGTGTGTGAGAGCTCTCTTGAATTAACTGGAATTTAGGATGAGAGGTGATCTTGACGAAACATATAGAATTCTGAAGAAGGGTCTCCACCCATTCCTTCTCCCAAGAGATGCTGCCTGTCCCGCTGAGGTACTCCAGCTTTTTGTGTCTATGTTCTGTTTAAACCAGCATCTGCAGTTCCTTCTTACACATATACAATTCTTAAGGGATTGGACAGGCTAGATAGAGGAAAAATGTTCCCGATGCTGTGGGAGTCCAGAACAGGGATCACAGTTTACGAATAAGGGGTAGCTCAATTATTACTGAGATGAGGAAAAACTGAACTGTCGTCGGCCTCCCCAGTTGAGATGAATTGTGAATCTGTGGAATCTGAGGGGTAATTTTTCACATAAAGCATGGTGGGTGTGTGGAACGAGCTGCCAGAGGAGGTAGTTCAAACCTGTACCCATAGAGTCATAGAGTGATATGGTGTGGAAACAGGCCCTTCGGCCCAACTTGCCCACTCCAGCCAAAATGCCACATCTACACTAGTCCCACCTGTCTGCATTTGGTCCATTTCCCACCAAACCTGTCCTATTCATGCACCTGTCTAACTGTTTCATGAATGTTGGGATAGTCCCTGCCTTAAATACCTCCTCTGGCAGTTTGCTCCATTCATCCAACACCCACTGTGTGAAAATGTTACCCCTCAGATTCCTATTCAATCATTTCCCCTTCACCTTAAACGTATGTCCTCTAGACCTCGATTCTCCTAATCAGGGCAGGAGAAGCTGAGCATCTACCCGATCTATTCCTTTCATGATCTAAAGCATGTCTATAAGATCACCCCTCATCCTCCTGCGCTCCAAGGAGACCAATCCCACCCAATTGATTCTGTCTTCAAACTAACGCTGTCCATTCCAGATAACATTCTGGTGAATCTGTTCCACACTGTCTCTGGCAACACGACATTGTTTCTATAATATGGTGACCAGAACTACACAAAATGGCCTCGCAGATATTTGAAGTACGACTGAGGAGAGCGCTGCACTTGGAGGAACAGTTACGTCTTGATTTTTCTGTATTTTGGTGTTCATTTGTAGTGCAAGTGTGTTCAGAATCAGACGCAGATGGGAAGTGAAACCATCAGCGAGTTCAGAGGTGTCCGTGCCAATCAGCACGAGGCAAATGCTGTCAAAGGTGTCAATGGTGAAAATATATCTGAGCAGCGTGCGATGGAACTGGGTAGCTGGTTGTTACAGTATGTGAGATGTTCTTGGATTGGATGATACAAAGAACATACCTGTGCGTGACGTTAATTCAGGATTCAGGATTCAGGATATCTTTATTTGTCATCCAAAAAACATTTTTTTTGGACGAGATTTCGTCAGTGATGTGTCTGGATAAGCAGTGACATTATCAGTTTGGCCAGTGATGGGCCTGGGTAAGCAGTGACATTGTCAACGTGGTCAGTGATGGGTCTGGATAAGCAGTGTCATTATTAGCGTGGTCAGTGATGGGTCAGGATAAGCAGTGACCCGATCAGTGTGGTCTGCGATGGTGAGTAATTGTGCTATGCCATTCACCCAGTGGGGACTATTAGTTCCAGCCGGTGAACACAAGGCGAGGTTCTGTTCAATCTGCAGTTTATTTTTTTATTGAACTACTTCAGACCAGTTGACAGGTTGATGCTAATTCAAACCCACAGACATGACAGCAAAGTCGTTCTGAGCGTTAATGACCAACTCACCCGTCTATGCTGTCCACAGTGGTTTCGAAACATAGAAACAAAGAAAATACTTGCAGGAGTAGGCCATTTGTCCTTTTGAGCCCGCACCGCCATTCAACATGACCATGGCCGACCATCCTAAATCAGTACCCCGTTCCTGATTTGTCCCCGTGCAACTTTATTCCGTTAGCCCTAAGAGCCTTATCTGACTCTCCCATGAAAACCTCCTGTGAATTGACCTCCACTGCCTTCTGTGGCAGAGATTTCCACAGATTCACAATTCATCTCAACTGGCGAGGCCGACGACAGATCAGTTTTTCCTCATCTCAGTAATAATTGAGCTACCCCTTATTCGTAAACTGTGATCCCTTTTCTGGACTCCCACAACATCGGGAATATTTTTCCTGTATCTAGCCTGTCCAATCCCTTAAGATATGTATATGTGTAAGAAGGAACTGCAGATGCTGGTTTAAATAGAAGATAGACACAAAAAGCTGGAGTAACTCAGCGGGACAGGCAGCATCTCTTGGGAGAAGGAATGGGTGGAGACCCTTCTTCAGAATTCTACATGTTTCGACAAGATCCCCTCTCATCCTAAATTCCAGTGAATTTAAGAGAGCTCTCACACGCACTCAGTCTGTATTTCTGTGCCTGTATATGAACTAATTCAAGAGAGCGTTTCTCGCTTCCTGCTGTGTATAACTGACACACAGAGAAACTGAAAGAAACACTTCAATGATCAGAGACATATTAAAATGACCAACGTATATGACAGGCAGTTATATCATTTTGTTGTTTAAACTGCAGGTGTGAGAACTTTCGACACCTATTTACGTTTAATTCCTCGGATGTCCAGGCTAGAGTTTAGTTTGAGGAGAGTGAAACACCTGTTGGACACTTGTGAGGGTGATGAACAATGTGCCTCCGTTGTTGGTGACACCACCACCCAATACAATATCGCCACTGTTGTGCAGTCAGTGATGTGTCTGCTATGTGGCTACAACTGGGGAGGCCTATGACAGAGCTCATTAGAGATTACAGAACCGCTGATTCCAGTCATGGGAACAGCAGGGAAACAGGCCCTTCGGCCCGACTGCTGACCGAGATGCCTATCTACGGTAATCTCATTCACCTGTATTTGTCCCATATCCGTCCATTTCCATCCGAAACAAATGGCTGTCCAAATGCTGTTTATTTGCTGTGATGGTATCTGTCCCCACCGCCTCAAAAGAAAATATTGTTCCATCGTTGAAGTCAGAATTCCCTTAAATCTCTCCCCTTTCAATTAAACGTACGTTGTCTAGGTTTAG
Organism: Rhinoraja longicauda; assembly: GCF_053455715.1. Classification (NCBI taxonomy): domain Eukaryota; kingdom Metazoa; phylum Chordata; class Chondrichthyes; order Rajiformes; family Arhynchobatidae; genus Rhinoraja; species Rhinoraja longicauda. The sequence continues at coordinate 19,096 of NW_027602934.1, forward strand.
ATTCTCCCAGCCTGGGAAATAACTGTGACCATCTACTCAACCCTGCTGTAGTTGACATAATTTTACATGCCTCAGTAAGGTCGTCCCTCTGCATTATTGCTCCAATGAGATCAATCCCACCTGATCAAATCTGTCCTCAAACTAACGCTGTCCATTCCAGATAACATCCTGGTGAATCTGTTCCGCACTGCCTCTGGCAATAGGACATCATTTGTGTAATATGGTGACCAGAACTACACAAAAGGGCCTCGCAGATATTCGAAGTACGACTGAGGAGAGCGCTGCACTTGGAGGAGCAGTTAAGTCTTGATTATTCTTTATTTGGATGTTCACCTGTAGTGCAAATGTATTCAAAATCAGACGCACATGGGAAGTGAAACCATCAGTGAGTTCAGAAGTGTCAGTACCGCTGACCTGGAACCGAGGCAGAAAGGTGAATGAACTGTAGAGCAGAGCGATCTAGGACGACAGGTACATCGTGTATTGAATGTAGCGTCACGGGTTGATAGTGTGGTCAAAAAGACTTTTGTAACATTGGCCGTCTTCGGTCATAGCATTGTGTATAGATATACGGAGGTTATGTTGCCGTTGTGTAAGACGTTGGTGAGGCCGCATTTGGAATATTGTGTTCTGTTGTGGGCACCATGATACAGGAAAGATGGTGTCAATCTGGAAAGGTGATAGAGGAGATTTACGAGGATGTTACCAGGAACAGTGGGCCTGATCTGGAGGGACAGGTTCAGCAGGCTGGTACTATATCCCTTGGTGCATATATGCTAGTACTATATCCCTTGGTGCATATAGGCTAGTACTATATCCCTTGGTGCATATAGGCTAGTACTATATCCCTTGGTGCATATAGGCTAGTACTATATCCCTTGGTGCATATAGGCTAGTACTATATCCCTTGGTGCATATAGGCTAGTACTATATCCCTTGGTTCATATAGGCTAGTACTATATCCCTTGGTGCATATAGGCTAGTACTATATCCCTTGGTGCATATAGGCTAGTACTATATCCCTTGCTGCAGGAGGATGAGGGATGATCTTCTACAGCTGGACAATATAATGAGAGGAATAGATCTGGTAGATGCACAGAGAAGGGGAATCAAGAACCAGGGGGCTAGGTTTAAGATGAGGTGGGGGGGGGGGGTTTAATCGGAACCTGAGGGGTATTTTTCACACAAAGGTTGGGGGGGTGTGGAACGAACTGCCAGAGGAGGTAGTTCAGCCCTGTACTCATAGTCATAGAGTGATATGGTGTGGAATCAGGCACTTTGGCCCAACTTGCCCACACCAGCAAACAGGCCCCATCTACATTAGTTCCACCTGTCTGCATTTGGTCCATATCCCACCAAACCTGTCCTATTCATGTACCCAACCTGTCTAACTGTTTCACAAATATTGGGATAGCCCCTGCCTCAAATACCTCCTCAGGCAGTTTGTTCCATACATCCACCACCCATTGTGTGAAAAGGTTACCCCTCAGATTCCTATTCGATCATTTTCCATTCAACTTAAACGTATGTCCTCTGGACCTCGATTCTCCTACTCAGGGCAGGAGAAGCTGAGCATCTACCCGATCTATTCCTTTCATGATCTAAAACACGTCTATGAGATTACCCCTCATCCTCCTGCGCTCCAAGAAGACCAAGCCCAGCCAATTGATTATGTCTTCAAACTAACGCTGTCCATTCCAGATAACATCCTGGTGAATCTGTTCCGCACTGTCTCTGGCAACAGGACATCATATCTATAATATGGTGACCAGAACTACACAAAAAGGCCTTGCAGATATTTTAAGTACAACTGAGGAGAGCACTGGAACTTGCAAGAGCAGTTAAGTCTTGATTTTTCTGTATTTGGGTGATCATTCGTAGTGTAAGTGTGTTCAGAATCAGACGCAGATGGGAAGTGAAACCATCGGTGAGTTCAGAGGTGTCCGTACCAATCAGGACGGGGCAAATGTTGTCAAAGGTGGTGAAAATATATTTGAGCAGCATGCGATGGAACTGGGTAGCTGGTTGTTACAGTATGTGAGATGTCCTTGGAATGGATGACACAAAGAACATACCTGTGTGTGACGTCAGTGTGGTCAGTGATGGGTCTGGATAAGCAGTGACATTATCAGTGTGGTTAGTGATGGGTCCGGATAAGCAGTGACATTATCAGTGTGGTCAGTGATGGGTCTGGATAAGCAGTGACATTATCAGTGTGGTCAGTGATGTGTCTGGATAAGCAGTGACATTATCAGTGTGGTCAGTGATGGGTCTGGATAAGCAGTGACATTATCAGTGTGGTCAGTGATAGGTCCGGATAAGCAGTGACATTATCAGTGTGGTCAGTGATGGGTCTGGATAAGCAGTGACATTATCAGTGTGGTCAGTGATAGGTCTGGATAAGCAGTGATATTATCAGTAATTAATCTCATCTCTAATGAGCTCTCACTGCATCTTGCTATTCTATCCGCGTTGGCAGGTGCAGACATATTTATTTGTTATTTTCATTTTAATAGGCAGTGGTTAAAATGAGTAAATAACTTTGTCCGGCATACAAGTGATAGAGTAACACATAATGCGTCTCCCCCAACACTCCTCACTCTCTCTGCCTCTCTCCCTCCCCCTCCGCCATTCACTCTCCCCACATTCTAATCCCCCTCTTGCTCACCAATTTTCCGACCCTCTGACTTCCCACCTCCTCCCTTCTCTCCACACTCCTCCCCACTATCTCCCCACACTCCTCTCTGTCCTGCCACACTCCTCTAATCTCTCTCCCCACACTGCTCCCCCTCTCTCTCCGCACTTCCTCTCTCCCCACTCTCCTCTCACTCTCCATCCCCACACTCCGTCTTTCTCCCCACACACTCACTACTCCTCCCCCTCTGTCTCCCCACACTCCTCCCCCTCTCTCTCTCCCCACATTCCTCCCCATCTCTCTCCCCACGCACAACCCCCTCTCTGCCCACACTCCTCCCCCTCTCTCCCCACACCCCCTCTATCTCTCCCAATACTCCACCACCCTCCCGTCACTCCTATCCCTCTCTCTCCCCTCCTCTCTGTCCCCATCCCTCCACTCTTTCCATACCATCCTTCCTCCCTCTCTCTCACACTCCTCCCTCCCCTGTCCCCTAAAACAACCTATTTCCCCACACTCCTCCCCGTCATTTAACCCACACTCCCCCTCTCTCCCACCACACTCCCCCTCGCTCTCCACATTCATCCTACCTTCTCTCTCTTCCCACAGTATTCAATTCCTCTCCCCACATCCCCTCTCTTCCCATCCTCCATTCCCACACTCCTCCTCCTATCACTCCACTCCTCCCCTTTCTCTCCCCACACACCTTCCTCTCTCCCCACTCACCTCCCTTACTCTCCACACTCCTTCCCTCTTCCTCTCCACAATCCTCACTCTCTCTCTCTCTCTCTCTGGATAACCAGTGACATTATCAGTGTGGTCAGTGATGAGTCTGGATAAGCAGTGACATTATCAGTGTGGTCAGTGATGAGTCTGGATAAGCAGTGACATTATCAGTGTGGTCAGTGATGGGTGTGGATAAGCAGTGACATGATCACATTAAATCTGACCCCGATGTTTTACATTTGATAAGATGTAAAATAAAGGATCCTTTCTTTTTTTCAATCAGATTTTATTGATTTTTCACAGAGATATATACAAAACAGTACATCATCGACATAAATAAAATAAAATAAGAAAAATATCAAAAATGAATAAATAAATAAAGGTGATAGATAAATAAATAAATGCATATGCATAAGACAGTGTGGTACACTTACTAAATAAAATATTAAAAAGTAACGATTGTTATCTAGAGGTATTTCAATATTCGCACAAACATACCATCTAGTTCTATATAACACAATCTTCCAATATCTAGCTCAGCATTTATCTAGTTGGTGTCATGGCTCAAATAAACGATCCATTTTTCCCAGATCCTCTCAAAGAATCCCTTCTTTTTAATTCAAATGTTCGATTCTAAAGGGTCAACTCAAGTTCAATATCCATAATTAATCTAAACTTTAATGAGAACTAACTCCATTTTGCTGCTCGATCCCACGCTGGTAAACACGGCAGCTGAAGATGCATTAACTTGTTATTTTCTTCTTAATTAACACCGGTTAGAAATGGTAATGAACTCTCTCCGGCATACATTTGAAAGAATAATACACAACGCTGAAAATTAAAACGTATCTTCAGATCTGAGAAAGGGGGAGTTGAGTAACTGTGCTCTTCCCTTCGCCCAGTGGGAATATTAATTCCAGGCGGTGAACACTACCTGTGGGTCTATTCAATCTGCAGTTTATTTTGTAGTGAACTACTTCAGACCAGTCGACAGGTAGATGTGAATTCAAACCCTCAGGCCAGACAACAAGGTCGTTCTGAGAGTAAATGACCAACTCATCCGTCTGGGCTGTCCTACACAGCGGTACAGAGAAAGCTGCCACACACGCAGACTTTATTTGTGTGCTTATTTATCAAGTAGTTCAAGCGAGAAAATCTCCCGTCGTGCAGTGCAAACCTGGCACTCGTAGACACTGAAATAAACACTTCAATGATCAAGGACTATTATAAAAATGACCAATGTATATGACAGGCAATTATGTTATGTTTTTTGCATCTTTGAGCAATGTGGACACCTGCTGATGTTTAATTCCTCTGATTTCAAAGGCTACAGTTTAGCGGTAACCTAATATCCAAGAACATAAATGTGTATAGTAAAAGCTTATTTAGGTATGTCAAGAGTTTAAAAAATGGTAAGATAAATGTGGGTCCCTTGAAGACAGAAGCAGGCGAATTTATTAAGGAAACAAGGAAATGGCAGACGAGCTGACCAGGTACATTGGATCTGTCTTAATAAGGAAGACACAATCAATCTCCCAGATGTACTAGTGGACGGAGGTCTTAGGGTGACGGACGAACTGAAGGAAATTCACATTAGGCAGGAAATGGCGTTGGGTAGACTGACGGGATTGAAGGCTGATAAATCCCCAGGGCCTGATGGTCTACATCACATGGTACTTAAGGAAGTGGCTCTAGAAATTGTGGACGAATTGGTGATCATTTTCCAATGTTCTATAGATTCAGGAGCAGTTCCCGTGGATTGGACGGTAGCTAATGTTATTCCACTTTTTAAGAAAGGAGGGAGACAGAAAATGGGAAACATAGAAAATAGTTTACAGGAGTAGTCCATTCGGCCCTTCGAGCCTGCACCGCCATTCAATATGATTATGGCTGATCATCCAGCTCAGTAACCTCTACCTGCCTTCTCTCCATACCCCCTGATCCCTTTAGCCACAAGGGCCACTTCTAACTCCCTCTTAAATATAGCCAATGAACTGGCCTCTACTACCTTCTGTTTATAGATAATTCCACAGACTCACCACTCTCTGTGTGAAGAAATGTTTTCTCATCTCGGTCCTAAATGACTTCCCCCTTATCTTTAAGCTGTGACCCCTGGTTCTGAACTTCCCCAACATCGGGTACAATCTTCCCGCATCTAGCCTGTCCAACCCCTTAAGAATTTTATGTTTCTATAAGATCCCCCCCTCAGTCTTCTAAATTCCAGCGAGTATAAGCCTAGTCGATCCAGTCTTTCTTCATATGAAAGTCCTGCCATCCCAGGGATCAATCTGGTGAACCTTCACTGTACTCCCTCTAAGGCTAGAATGTCTTTCCTCAGATTAGGAGAACAAAATTTCAGCAATCTCACCAATGCCCTGTACAACTGCAGCAGAACC
>NW_027602936.1:0-24838 GCF_053455715.1 Rhinoraja longicauda
ATTTTCATTGAGATGTTTATCACAAAACTCAACACTGCTTGGCTGGAGCAACGACATAATTTTTCCTTTCTGCGGAGTTGCACTGCTCCTGAATATCTGAAGTTCAATGTAGGTGACTGTGGAAAGGGATGGAAGGGAAAAAGATTTCTTCTCCTGTGCCTCCCCACAAATTAAGAAAATCGCTGCAAAATAATACATCTGACCAATGTAAAATCAGGTGATATTCTGATCTTAAAATTCTTCCCTTAACCCTCATGCTCCTTCATAAGTTGAAGTTGTTATGGGAATAGCGCACTCGGATATATATTACCCATGAGGCTGTAGCCGAGGAGATCCTGAATTAAAATGGCTGAACCCAAGACTCGTGTGTAAAGCCTCTGTTAATTAGTTGTGTAGCTGTATGGGAGCAGGTTACAGAAAGGAAACACACTAACAAAACAGAAGTCATTTGGGAATTTTAAGTCACGTTTGTTGATCCTTAATTCTGATTGCATTTGCAGGTATTCCAAAGACATGCAGTGTTAAAAAGTCCGTGACCTACATCAATCACAAGAGATGCCGATCACAACAAGAAGTGCCGATGACCTCCTGTGGAGGGCGCTGTATGACCTCTTCAGTGTACGTATCAACACTAAATTCATAGAACATAGAATGGTACAACACAGGAACATAATCCACATCCCCCCCCCCCATTCCCTGTCTATCCAAAAATGGCTTAAATGCCATGATCCTATCCTCCTCCACTACCACCCCAGGCAGCTCGCCATCCACTTTGTAAACAAAAATTGCCTTGCACCTCTCCTTTAAACTTTATCCCTCACCCCTTAAAGCTATGCCCTCTAGTATTTGATATTTCCATCTTGAGATAAAGGTTCTCACTGCCTACCCTATCTATGCCTCATAATTTTATACACTTCTATCAGGTCTTCTCGGAACTTCCGGCATTCCAGAGAAAGCAATCCAAGAATGTCCAACCTTTTTTTATGGCTAATACCCCTAATGCAGGCATTAATCTGATAAACCTCCTCTGCACCCTCTCCAAAGCTTCCACGTCCTTCCTGCATTGGGGCAACCAGAACTGCACACAATACTACAAATTCAGCCTAACCATTGTCCTGTAGAGCTGCAGCATGGCTTCCAGACTCTTATATTCAATGCCCCAACCAATTACTATTTACTATGCTATCTATTTGTGTTACCACTTTCCGGGAGCTATGAACTTGGACCCCAAGATCCCTCTGTACATCAATGTTGCTTAATGTCTTCCATTCATGATATATTTTCCCTTTACATTCAACCTCCCAATGTGCAACATTGAAAACCGCCTTAAACCTGTAACACCATTTAATGTGATCATGCCTCATCTCTCCTCAGCCTCAGCTCCTCTTCTGTGCCAGTTCCACATCAACCTCAATTCCCTAATGTTTCTATTAATTATCTACCTCCACATTAACTCCTTCCATTGATCTGGCCTCCACAGCCATCCAGGCATGAGAATTCCAGAGAACCCTCACCTTCTGCCTGAAAATATTCCTACGCACCTCAGTTGTAAAAAGCTGCTCCCTATTATTGTAAAGAAGTTTAGGTGTTTGAGGGGAGAAATAGGTGCAAACCCAGGCAGGGCACAGTAGGGGGGTGGGGAGTGGGGTGAAGAGAAGGGGGTGGTTAGGAGTGGAGAGGGGCAACAGTAACCACCTACATCTCCCCTTCCACCTACATCCTTCCTCTCGCTTCACAAATTGCCACTTACCTAAACTTACACCTTTAGTCTTTTCATCTCCGGCCTTCGTCCACCATCTCAGTATCAAAATCTCCCCTCACCTGTATCATCCCATTACCTGCCAGGCCTTGTCCTGCCCCTCCTCTCTTTCAGCTTTCAGTCCCTCCTTTACAATCAGTCTGAAGAAGGGTTCCGACCCAACAGGTCACTTATCCATGCTCACCAGTTGCTGTCTGACCTCCAGCACTGTTCATCCCTGAGTGATTGATTGATTGACTGATTATTGTTTATCCGGAACCTGCATTCTGAGTATTCTTTCCTCTCTCATTCTACGACAGGTACTCTTCCGAAGCAAATATGATTTCACACAACTGTAGCTGCTGTCATGAGTTGGAAACCAGCAAGAAAAGCATCACCTTACTTTGCCCAGGCAGTAGGACAACTACGTTTACCTATACCTACGTCACCAAGTGTGGGTGTGTGCCCACAAAATGTGAGCCATTCATAAAACAACTGGGAGCCCCCAGCTCTGGCGCCAGCCCAAAGAACACTGAACAAGAACAAGGGATAGAGATTTCCTGAATGCTTCCGGAAACTGAGAAATCGATTAAAGTTTCCAATAGAAAGATGTTATGAACTGTAAATGCTTGAAACTGTTTCTGCCTTCTTTAAACATTGGAATATAGTTTTATTAATTTCTTAATCAATTCTATAGGATCTACTAAGCCAAAAAAAGATGAAACTTCATTTCTGACTTCCTGTCAGCGTTGCAGAGCCACTCATCTGCTTGCTAAGTAATGGGACAACATGGTTATTCTTGGCCATTCACTAAGATTCAATGGAGCAACCTGTTGCTTGATTTTTGGTTGGGTTCCATCTTATTTTTTCCAGTGTTTCTCCCAGATGCTTTGAGAGAAATGTGTTTGCCAGATGTCATAGAATAACTGCATTAGCTGGTTACAGAGCTGTGGTAATTGGTGGCATTTGAAGGAGTGTTATCAGGAATTCCACATGTATTGGACTTGTTAATAATCTCCCATCTCCAGCAAATGAAGTTTCATTTCATCCTTAGTATTTCTACGCTCACTCTAATTGCAAGAAAACTTTGAATTAGTTGCTATAATAATCATCAATAAAAATTAATCTGCATTTGTTGTCTGCACTTTCCTTGACTGGAACTGACACCGAACCTTGTATTCCATTTGACATGGGTGAGGTGTGTAGGAGGGAATATCTTGTGCTATACCTGTACCCTGAATCTGGCGTTACTTGGGGCCAACTCAGATAGGAACAGACACAAAATAAAACATCTCATAGAACAGTGGTGAGTTTCCCAAACAAGTCGGTTTATTCAAGGCCTTAACAGTACGCACTGAGAAACCCAAAATGTTTCAAAGATTCACAGCACCCACAGCATTTTTATATTCTCACCACACAATGGTTACTTGTGGATTCTACATTTTTAAAATATGTCCATAACTCCAGTCCAAAGACATACAGGTATATAGGGTAATTGGCTTGATGTATGTGTAAATTGTCCCTAGTGTGTGTAGGATGGTGTTAATGTGGGGATGATCGCTGGTCCACCGAAGGGCCTGTTTCCGCGCCATATCTTTAAACTAAACTAAAGTCATCATTGATCAATGACTCTGTGTCTTTCATCTTTTTCTTTAAGCAAATGTCTTTAAGCTTATGTTCCCTGCTATTTAGAAAACGACTCTCCCATTTGTATAACAAATGAACGCAATAAAAGGCAGAACACCCTGATCAGTTTTACCCCCAATGTTTATTTTAACTAAATTGGCTGTGGAGTGTAAATACCATGATAAATCTATTTATTGCTTTCTCAACATCCTAAAATTCCCTATGTTGGCCATTTTCCCCATCATGCTTCCCCAGTGTGTAAGGTCTTAGGTTAAACAGATTATGAACGACTCAATTTCCTTATAATTTTCAAACTTTCCGACACAGGAAAATCCTGCTTACCTTGAGTTTAATTCCCAGGATGAAGAACAGGTCAAATTCGATTCCAATACAATTTGATATTCTTGTTGGGTACATCAATATATTGAAAATTCTTCCATCAAATCTGGAAGCTAGATTTCAAAAAGTGAAAATGGATAAAATTAAAAACTCATTCCGCTGAGTGTAAAGGAGAGGCAAGGGATCGATTGATCAATTTCTAAAGACAGTTTGGAGTTTGCTGCTTTAGTAACAGGTGACCTGACAGATGACGGAAGAGGAGGAATAACATAAGCAATAAATAAAATTCCAGATGACATTCCCAGCTCCCCTTCATGCCCTGCAATATGCTTGGAAAACAGACACAAAATGCTGGAGTGACTCAGCAAGGAATGGGAGATGTTTCGGTTTGTGAAACCTTCTTTGGACCCTTCCTGATCCGAAACGTCACCCATTCCTTCTATCCAGAGAGGCTGCCTGTCCCGCTGGGTAACTTCCAACATTTTATCTTCGATGTAAACCAGCATCTGCAGTTCCTTCCTACACATATGCTTGGAATACGTGTCCAGCCCACCGGGGAAGTGACACTTGCATTCTACCTGACAGAATAAAACTAGAGGTAGACTGAGCTGCTCAGGGTTGGCGAAGATGGGTGAGCGAGTGAAGGGATGAAGGTGCAAACACTCCATATCACCGGTCGGTCCCCACGTCTCCACTCTGCTAGTTGCAAACTTTAGAGACTCAAACAGATTTGTCCAAGATGACTTCCATTTCACAAATCCTATTCTTTTCTATGTTCGGTACCGCCCCGACCAATAATCTTTAGCATTTCCCTGCTACAGATATCAGGTGGAAAATTTAACAATAAACCTGGTGCAAAAACAAAGTGCTGGTGGGACTAAGTGGGTTATGCAGCATCTGTGGAGGGAATGGACACATGGTGTTTCAGACTGATGTTTGATAAACCTGGCGGGGCCCAGCACCGACCCACAGGCAGGAGCCGGCCAGGAGCGCCTCCCGAGCCGAGCAGCGATGACGACGACACCAGCCCGGTTGGCCCGGAGGCCCCGGTTGCCATGGAGGCCCCGGTTGCCATGGAGGCCCCGGTTGCCATGGAGGCCCCGGTTGCCATGGAGGCCCCGGTTGCCATGGAGGCCCCGGTTGCCCCCGGAGGCCCCGGTTGCCATGGAGGCCCCGGTTGCCATGGAGGCCCCGGTTGCATGGAGGCCCCGGAGGCCCCGGTTGCCATGGAGGCCCCGGTCTCGCCGGCTCTCATCTCCGGGCCCGCTCAGCGCCGCCCCCGGCCTCCGGGGATCAGCCCGGCCTGACTCGAGGCCCACCACCCCCGGCTGACCAACACCCACCACGCCGGGTGTGAGGCCGGGCCCTGACCACGAGTACAGCCCCCCCCGGCCTTCCACCGCAACCGATGCCCCCACGGAGCGGACAGACTCACCTCCCGGGGCTGCAGACCCCTCCAGTGGGTGCAGCCTCTCACCTCCCCGGCCCCCAGGCAGCGCCGGCTCCAGCCCGGCCAGGGAACGGGCTCACCGGCTCCAAGCACTGCAAGCAGGTGGTGAAACGGGGTCAGCACGGTCGCTGGACTGCAAGTAGGGCTTAAACAAAGGGGGTTTCAGACCTCCCCCCCCCTTGCCCAGCGTACTACTGGCTCACATGTAACCCATTGGAAATAAGATCGATGAACTTAAAGCTAGAGTGACTGACTGCTGTGTGCTCCAAGGGTAAAGTATAGTTAGAAAAAAATAGAATTTTATCTCCTTACTAGACCAAGTGGACCCGTCGGGCCCAAACCTCTCCTGCATTGGTGCAGCACCCTCTCCCCCCTACTCCATCCCCCTCAACCTCCCTTATCCCCCTCTCTCCTCCCCCCCGTCCTTCCCCCTTCCCTCCCTCCCTCTGCTCCCCCCTAGTTCCCTAGGAGATAGACTGACTGCTGTGTGCTCTGTTTCACTGAGACATGGTTCACCCCTGACATGCCCAACTGTGCCATTCAGCACCAGGCCTGGGCTTCTCCCTTCACCATCTTAGGGCATCTTAGGGCAAGGTTAGAGGCAGCAGTGTCTGCTTTTTATTCAATACCTCGTGGTGTTCAGACAAACGTAGCAGTCCTGGTGAGTTCATGTTCCCCAGACCCGGACTGTGAAGTGTCGTCCCTACTACCTGCCGAGGGAATTCACCTCAGCTATCCTAACCGCAGCCTGCATCCCCCCCGAAGTAGACATCAAGCTTGCTCTGAACGAACTGTACCCCATCATCAATAGCCTCGGGACAAAACACCCTGAACCCTGGTCGTTGTAGCCGGAGAGTTTAATCGAGCCAACCTCAGGGGCGTACAAACCAAAGCACTACCAGCATGCTTCTTGTCCCACCAGGGGTCAGAACACCCTCGACCACTGCTATGCATCAACGTGGCACAGCGGTAGAGTTGCTGCCTTACAGCGAATGCAGCGCCGGAGACTCAGGTTCGATCCTGACTACGGGCGCTGTCTGTACGGAGTTTGTACGTTCTCCCCGTGATCACATGGGTTTTCTCCGAGATCTTCGGTTTCCTCCCACACTCCAAAGACGTACAGGTTTGTAGGGTAATTGGCTGGGCAAATGTTTTTTAAAAATTGTCCCTAGTGGGTGTAGGATAGTGTTAATGTGCGGGGATCGCTGGGCGGCGCGGACCCGGTGGGCCTGTTTCTGCGCTGTATCTCTAAATCTAAAAAAAAAATCTAAGAGAATGCCTACCGCTCTGTCTCTCTACTACATCTGATCATCGAGCTGTGCTTCTGCTCCCTGCCTACAAACAAACATTGAAGTTGGAGGAGTTGTGAAATGCTGGTCAACAGACACGGATGACACCTTACGCGACTGCTTTGAGTCAGTGGACTGGTCCAATACCCAGCTAACCTGAATAAGTGCGCCACTGCCGTGACTGACGTCATCAGCAAGTGCCTGGAAGACTGGGTGCCGACAAAGTCAATCTGAGTGTTCTCCAGTCATGGATGAACCGCGATGTACATTCACAAGTTAAGGCCACTTCTGCTGCATACAATCGAACGATCCCAAGCAGCACATGATCTCCACAAAGCCATCAAGGATGCCAAGAGACAATACCGGGACAAACCTGAGTCCCAGTATAATCACTCAGACACACGGAGAATGTGGCAAGGTCTGAATACAGCAACTGGCTGCAAAGCGAGGTCTGGCAACATCATTGGTGGTAGTGTGACTCAATGCTTTCTATGCTCGCTTCGAGGAAAAGGCCAACAGGGCGGTGACATCTGGCCCTTCAGACTACAATGTGCCTCTCCCCAGGGTGACTGTAGCAGGGTGCACTCTGTTTACATATTCTGTTGTGCTGCAGCAACTAAGAATTTCATTGTTCTATCTGGGACATATGACAATAAAACACTCTTCACTCTTGTTTCTCACGCAGCCTCAGCAAGGCCAGCAGCATAATCAAGGATGAGTTACACCCTGGCCACTCCCTTTTCTCCCATCTCCCATCAGGCAAAAGGTATAGAAGTGTGAAAATGCACATTTAGTGCAAGGTAAAGCCAGCAAAGTCCAGTCAAAGATAGTCCGAGGGACATCAAAGAGGTAGATAGTAGTTCAGTACTTCTTTCTGGTTGTCTAAGTCCTTGCTGCCATGTTCCATTGTTTTCTATGTTTTGTTATTGCCTTCATCGATAATCCGAGCATTATTCCTACCACAGATATCAGATGAGAAGTTATTGAACAATAAATCCTATGTCACGACACATGACTTTAAAACTATGTTCTACTCCTGAACAAATACATCCTTCTATCTACCAATACAGAGGAATAAATGATGCTACATTTTAATGCAGAAACAAAGAACTGAAGATGCTGATTAATACCTAAGATAGACACAAAGTGCTGGAGTAACTCAGCGGGTCAGGCAGCATCCCTGGAGAATAAGGATGGATGACGTTTTGGAAACATTTTTCAGAATCATGAGTTACTTGAACACTTTGTGTTAATGCAATATTTCAATCCAAGGGTAAAGTATAGTTAGAAAAAAGTAGAATTTTATCTCCTTACTAGACCAAGTGGACCCGTTGGGCCCAAACCTCTCCTGCATTGGTGCAGCACCCTCTCCTCCCTCACTCCCCCATCCCCTCTCCCCCCCACTCCCCCTCCCCCTCTGCCTCCCTCCACTCCACCCCTCTCTCCTCTTCCTCCCTCCCCTCTCCCCTTCCCTTCCCCCTCCCCTTTCCTCCTCCCTTCCCTCCACTCCACCCCCCCTCCCTCCCTCCCTTCCCCCCTCGTTCCCTAGGAGATAGATTTAAACTTTTAAAATGTGAATAACTTAAAAAATATAACACCAATTTCAATGAAACTTCTTCCATTAGCACCAAAGGGACGACGGTGAGTAAGGTGGGCCTATAATTGTCACACTATCGTGTACTGTTTTGGCTGTAGTTCAGGAACAAACAAACAAACAAACGAGAGTTTTAATATACAGATGTGCACTTTCTCCCAAAGTTCATTGTTATTGTAGAGGGAAAGTAGAAATCAGGAGAGGAGTTGCACATCACAGCATCTGGAAAAAAAACATAGAAACATAGAAAAATAGGTGCAGGAGGAGACCATTTGGTCCTTTGAGCCAGCACCGCCATTCAATATGATCATGGCTGATCATCTAAAATCAGTACCCCGTTCCTGCTTTTTCCCCATATCCCTTGATTGCTTTAGGCCGAAGAGCTAAATCTAACTCTCTCTTGAAGTTGTTCACTCTTCATCTTCCTTCCATCCCAGTATTTCAGCTGATAAACATTGTGTTGTAGGGACATAGGGATTGGCCAGGTAGTAGAACCCTCGGATTGGTTTACGGTCACGGGGTGAGGGAGCGCGGGGTATTTAAATGCCTGGCGCCAAACTGTAGATAGAGATTAGATTAGTTCGCAAAGTTAGTGTTAGTCCAAGAGTAAGTGCGTGCGTTTGTCACGGGTTTTACCGACAATAAAGTATTTGAATAATACTGCTCGTTTGGACTCACTACATTGGTGACCTCGAACGTAAGAAGCAAGCAGCAAGCAGCAGCATGTCGCAGGCGGGAGCGAGCGCGGGCGAGATTCATCTACCGACGTTCTGGGCCCATCAGCCGCATCAGGCAGAATCGCAGTTCCATCTTAAAAAGGTGGAGGAAGACCAGGAGAAGTACCACCACCTGGTGAGCTGTCTGCAGGTGGAGGTGGCTGCGCGGGTCAGCCGATACCTGACCAGTCCACCCCAAACGAACCAGTACGTGGGGCTCAAGAAGCTCCTGCTGCGGACCTTCGGCTGGGCCCAGAACCAGCGGGCTCTGAAGCTCCTCCATTTGCCAGACCTGGGGCAGCGGCTGCCGTCGGAGTTGATGTCCGAGATGCTGACTTTGGCGGGCGACCATCAGCCATGCATGATATTTGAAGCGGCCTTTCGGGAGATGCTACCTGGGGACGTCAGGTTGGTGTTGGCAGACGTCTCTTTTGAAGATCCGGTAGCGTTCGCCGAGAAGGCCGACACGCTCGTTAGGGAGCGCAACACCCGAGACGGCTCCGTTAACCGGGTCTCGAGGACCAGCGGCAGTCGGGGGTACGGCCGGGAGAGCGACGCATCGGCCGCTATTTCGCAGTCGGCCCGCCAAGAGAGGGCGGCGGCGCCTGTTCATTGGCAGCGGGCTCGACCAACAGAGCCGGATAGGCGTGGCTGGTGCTCTTTCCATCGGCGGTGGGGCAGCGAGGCACGAAGCTGTAGATCCCCGTGTTCGTTTCCGGGAAACGCCTGGGCCGATCGACTGTAGAGGCAGTCTCGGTTGGCCGTAACCACCGCCTCTACGCTACGGATCAGAGTACCGGGATCGTTTTCCTAGTGGATACGGGAGCGGTCGTAAGTATTGTGCCCCCCTATGACTGTGAAGTTCGAGTGGGGGAAAAGGGCCCGCCCCTAATTGCAGTGAATGGTAGCACCATCCGTACATACGGTAAAAGGACTATGTCCCTGTCCTTTGAGTCCAGGACTTACCGTTGGGAATTCATCGTTGCGGATGTGGGCCAGGCCATATTGGGTGCAGATTTTCTATGGGCGTTTTCTTTGGTCGCAGACGTCCGAGGGAGGGGTCTGCAGCCCTCGGCTGATGTACGGCCTCGGGGTACTGGACCAGAGGCTTCTACAAGCGCCGCCCCACCCAGCCTAGTTATCCAATCCATTACCACGGCTCCCGGTCAGTTCGATGCAGTCCTAGCCGACTTCCCGCAGCTCCTCGTCCAGCGTTTTGATTCACCTTCGGAGAAGCACGGGGTCGTCCATTTCATCCCAACCGAGGGGCCGCCGGTTTTTGCCCGGGCACGGCGCCTCCCACCCGACAAGCTGGCCAGGGCGCGAGAGGAGTTCCTAAACTTGGAGAGGTTGGGAATTATTCGGCCTTCGAGTAGTCCGTGGGCCTCCCCCTTGCACATGGTTTACAAAGCGTCTGGGGAGTGGAGACCATGTGGTGACTTCCGTCGACTCAACGCGGCAACACGGCCGGACCGCTATCCGATTCCACACATTCAGGACTTTTCAGCTAGCCTGGAGGGGGCGACAATATTTTCAAAAATTGATTTGGTGCGGGGATACCATCAGATCCCGGTCCACCCGCCGGACATTCCAAAAACAGCGACCATTACTCCGTTCGGACTGTTTGAGTGGTTGCGTATGCCTTTCGGCCTTAAAAATGCAGCTCAGGCATTCCAGCGTCTGATGGACCGGGTGGGTCGAGGGTTGCCGTTTGTCTTTATTTATTTGACGATATTTTGATTGCCAGCCGTTCGGTCCAAGGGCACTTGGTCCACCACCGCACGGTGTCCCAGAGGCTGCAAGACCATGGCCTGATTCTCCATCCGGACAAATGCCAATTCGGCCTGTCCGCGGTGGATTTTTTGGGTCACCGGGTTACTCCGGCCGGTGCCACTCCTTTACCAGCTAAGGTGGACGCGGTCCGCTCTTTCCCCCGCCCGACTACCATCAAGGGCTTGCAGGAATTCGTGGGCATGGTCAATTTCTACCATCGGTTCATGCCTGCAGCAGTTCGGGTTATGCGCCCCCTGTTTCAATGTCTCGCGGGTAACCCCGCTGAGTTGGTATGGTCCGTAGCTGCGGAGACGGCTTTTGTTGCGGTCAAACAGGCCCTCGCCAACGCCACCATGCTGGTGCACCCGCGCTCCTCCGCCCCCACAGCTCTGACGGTGGATGCCTCAGACGTGGCGGTGGGTGGGGTTTTGGAGCAGCAGGTCGACGGTAATTGGCAGCCTCTGGCGTTTTTCAGCAGGCAGCTCTCTCGAGCGGAGCTCAAGTACAGTGCGTTCGATAGGGAGCTCCTGGCCCTTTATTTAGCAGTCCGCCACTTCCGTTATTTTTTAGAAGGCCGTTCTTTCGTGGCCTACACGGATCACAAACCTCTGACATTCGCTTTTGCTAAGGTTTCTGATCCGTGGTCGGCTCGCCAGCAGCGGCACCTAACCCTGATTTCGGAGTTTACGACCGATGTCCGTCAAATTGCGGGTAGACTGAATGCCGTTGCTGATGCCCTGTCCCGGCCGGCCATTCTCTCCGTAGCCGTGGTTGGTAAACAGGTGGATTTCCAGGAGCTAGCGGAGGCTCAGTGCCTGGAAGGGACTGCCGCGGTGTACGCCTCCACAACCTCGGGACTGCGTTTGGAGCAGGTGGCGTGTGGCCCCACAGGTACCAAGTTGTGGTGTGACATTTCCCTCCCAAGCCCTCGCCCGGTGGTGCCTGCCGCTCTGCGGCGTAAGGTTTTTGAGGCCATTCATGGCCTGGCACATCCGTCCATCAGGGCGACTTCAGCCATGGTGGCTGACCGGTTTATCTGGCATGGCCTGCAAAAGCAGGTGGCAGCCTGGGCACGCGCCTGCATTCCGTGCCAGACCTCCAAAGTCCATCGTCATGTCCAGCCCCCATATCAGAGATTTGAGGTTCCCCCCATCCGTTTTTTCCACATTCATGTGGATTTGGTGGGTCCATTGCCCTAATCTGGGGGTTACACTCACCTACTGACGGTGGTTGATCGGTTCACTCGTTGGCCGGAGGCGCTCCCGTTGTCGGACACCTCAGCGGCCTCCTGTGCACGGGCCCTGGCGTTGCATTGGGTGGCTCGTTTCGGGGTCCCGGCTATTATCACTACGGATCGGGGGGCCCAGTTCACCTCGTCCCTCTGGGCCGCATTGGCACAGCTGTATGGCTCGCGCTTACAGCAGACCACCGCCTATCATCCCCAAGCCAACGGGATGGTTGAGCGTTTCCATCGGCAGCTGAAGGCGTCCCTCTGTGCTCGCCTGACTGGCTACGATTGGGCTGACCAGCTGCCTTGGGTCCTCCTCGGCATTCGTACGGCCCCGCGGGCTGAGCTGGGCACATCTTCGGCTGAGCTCGTCTACGGTTCGCCCCTGCGGGTGCCAGGCGACATTCTCCCTTCCACTCCCGCCTTGCCGCCATCCGTCACGTCAGTCTTGGGCTCCCTCCGGGAACGGGTGGGTTCTCTGGCTCCAGTCCCGACCTCCAGTCACGGAAGCACAGCAGTTCACGTTCCATCGGAATTGCGGAGCTGTGATTTCGTGTTTCTTCGGAAAGATTGCCACCGCCCCCCTCTCCAGCCGGTTTACCAGGGCCCGTTCCAGGTGCTCAAAAGAGGGACTGTAACCTTCACCTTGCAGGTAGGAAATCGTCAGGAGCTTGTTTCAGTGTCCCGTCTCAAGCCGGCCCATTTGGACCAGGACCTCCCCGTGTCGGTGGCTCAGCCGCCGCGCCAGGGCCGGCCTGTGGCTGCTCGACTGGTCCCGCCAGCGGCGCCCAGTTTACCACCTCTTAGGCCTCCGCCGCCTATGGTTGGGCCCCAGCTGCCGTTGTTGATCAAGTGCCCCCCGTCACCTACACCCTCCGCTCCAGTGGACCCCCCATCGCCTCCAGCGGCAGCGTCCACCCCGCCTCCTGTCACGCTGGGGGTATCGGTTTCCCCCCTCCGTACACGTTCTGGGCGGGAGGTTCGGGCGCCCGTGAGGTATGGTTTCGAGGGTTCTGGGGGGGTTCATGTAGGGACATAGGGATTGGCCAGGTAGTAGAACCCTCGGATTGGTTTACGGTCACGGGGTGAGGGAGCGCGGGGTATTTAAATGCCTGACGCCAAACTGTAGATAGAGATTAGATTAGTTCGCGAAGTTAGTGTTAGTCCAAAAGTAAGTGCGTGCGTTTGTCACGGGTTTTACCGACAATAAAGTATTTGAATAATACCGCTCGTTTGGACTCACTACAGTGTATATGGTTATCATATAGTGTTTTTTACATCAGTAATCTTTTGCATGTCCCCCAACCCCTCTTTTCTTTCTCGTCCCACACCCCACCACACACAGATATCTCCCACCATCTCCCATTCCCCCTGTCATCTTGCCCCCTTACCCTCATTCTCATCTTCCATCTGAGAATCCCCTTTCCCTTTAATCTCCCCTCTTTCCCCTCCCCCCATCCTCTTTCATCCATGTATTTCCCCCCCCCCTGCTTTACATTTCACTCCTGCTCTTTTCTCCTTATCTAGAAACATAGAAACATAGAAAATAGGTGCAGGAGTAGGCCATTCGGCCCTTCGAGCCTGCACCGCCATTCAATATGATCATGGCTGATCATCCAGCTCAGTAGCCTTCTCTCCATACCCCCTGATCCCTTTAGCAAAAAGGGCCACATCTAACTCCCTCTTAAATATAGCAAATGAACTGGCCTCAACTACCTTCTGTGGCAGAGAATTCCACAGACTCACCACTCTCTGTGTGAAGAAATGTTTTCTCATCTCGGTCCTAAAAGACTTCCCCCTTATCCCTAAGCTGTGACCCCTGGTTCTGGACTCCCCCAACATCGGGAACAATCTTCCCGCATCTAGCCTCTCCAACCCCTTAAGAATTTTATATGTTTCTATAAGATCCCCCCTCAGTCTTCTAAATTCCAGCGAGTACAAGCCCAGTCTATCCAGTCTTTCCTCATATGAAAGTCCCGCCATCCCAGGGATCAATCTGGTGAACCTTCTCTGTACTCCCTCTAAGGCAAGAACGTCTTTCCTCAGGTTAGGAGACCAAAACTGCACACAATACTCCAGGTGCGGTCTCACCAAGGTCCTGTTCAACTGCAGCAGAACCTCCCTGCTCCTAAACTCAAATCCTCTTGCTATGAATGTCAACATACCATTCGCTTTCTTCACTGCCTGCTGCAACTGCATGCTTGCTTTCAATATCTGATATCCTTTTATCACCTTTTCACCTCTAGCCTTTGTCACATTCTCCACTCGTCTGCTAATCAACCCTCCTCACCTGTATCCACCTATCACTTGGAGACACAAGGAACTGCAGATGCTGGTTTACAAAAAAAAGACACAAGGTAACTCAGTGAGTCAGGCAGCATTTCTGGAGAGCATGGATGTGACATCTTTGGTCAGGACCTTTTTTCAAACTGAAGAAAAGTCCTAGCTCGAAACATCATGTGTCCATGCCTTCCACAGATGTTGCCTGGCCCATTGAGTTCAACAGCACTTTGAGATTTGTTCAAGATTCCAGCATTTGGAGTTTCTTGTGTCTCCGGATGTTCCCATTGACTGAATCCACACAGATATCAATGGTCAATAGTGAATAGTGCTTCCTTGAGCAAACCACAACCAGCAGTGCTAAAGCAAACTACTAAAGATGCTGGAAACCTAAAATCAGAACC
Source organism: Rhinoraja longicauda (assembly GCF_053455715.1). Classification (NCBI taxonomy): domain Eukaryota; kingdom Metazoa; phylum Chordata; class Chondrichthyes; order Rajiformes; family Arhynchobatidae; genus Rhinoraja; species Rhinoraja longicauda. The sequence goes on from NW_027602936.1 coordinate 14,438, forward strand.
TGCTGAAAGTGCTCGGTAGCTCAGGGTACAACCCACAGACATTACGTTTCAGTCAAGGTGATGAAGGACGACTGTCCTGAAAGGTTCAGTCTGATTTTCTCTCCACAGATGCTGCTTGTCCTGCTGAGTATTCCCACATTCCCTGTGTTTAGTCAGTGAGACCGGACCCTGTGTACTGCACACAGATCTAATCACATCGGGGAGAATTGCTGGGAGTCAGAGTTAATATATAGAGAAGATGAGAAAATATAGACCGAGGAAGGATAATGCCTGCTGGTGGGGGTCAATTGTGCAGGAGGGGGAAGGGAAAGAATGGACAATGTACGGGGGCAAATCCAACCACCACAGGAGGCTTGTGGTCAACTAAGGGAGGCAATTCACCTTTTGTTTCCCTATGACATGGAGATCAGTTGAAGAGCAAGGTAGGGAGCTCGGTCATTGTTGGCTTCTACCGACAAGGGGCAGCCTTGCACTGTCAGAATGGCGAACCTTTGGAGGAGTGCACCACGTTCACATGGAATGGCCCCGTCAGCGGCTTCTGTATTTAGCTGTGAGCAGAGGTTGTGTTTGCCACTTGCTCAACCAAGCTCTCAGGAGTCGCTTTGAGAATACAGAGGGGCGAAGGAAAATCTCAAGTGGTTGAGTTATGGAGAGCAACAGCTGACTAGAACTGACACCCAGGTGTTAAAAGATCGATTCCAGAGAGCTGCAAGTGATTCGAGAGACAGGCAGAAATCTCTGTGATCTTACAAGGGCTTCATCACATTTCGGGAAAAGTACCAGAGGTGGCCTGAGAGAGGTCAAAGAATGGACAATGTCTAGGAGGGTGGTGGGTGGGGGGGGGGGGGCAACTCCAACCACTACCGACGGCTTGTGGTCAGCGGAGAGAGGCATTTCCCCTCTTGCTTCCCTTTGACATGACATCTTAATACGACAGATAACCCTGCCGTTGGATTGCAGAGTGGGGCCCATTCGGGTCTGAGGATTCAATGGAAATTTCCTTATCTGTGGAAATTGCAGTAAGGTCTGGGGGGGCGTTTATCATGACGAGTGAGAAATAGGAGACACTGTGTAGATGTTCAGAATCTTGAGTGAAAATAAACCCTTGAGGATCTCAGTGGGTCAGGCAGTGGGTCAGGATCTCAGTGGGCCAGACAACATCGTAGTGGGAACATTGTAGCTCACTCGACAGTGGCACAGAACCTGGCCTTGCAGCCACCTAGACTCTAACAACACACAAAAACAAATGACACATACATTATACATAACTCCTAAAGATGGGCTTTAGCGCAATATTACATGATTATAAAACAAATCCATGATGGTGCAAGAGGTGGTAGTTATGTTCCGTTTACTGATTCGGAATGATTCCCTTCTCTGCGGGTCAGGTGCCCGGACAGTGGTGGGAATCACCTTGTGGGGAAAATACGTGGACAGAGTGAATTTATAGTGAAGTTGTGTAAACATTGATGGAGGAAGGATAATGTCTGCTGATGGGGTTGAATGGAGCAGGTGGGGGAAAGCCGGTGCAGAGCAGGAATCACAGCCTATACCACTAGCCTAATTCTGCTCATACCACTAATGAGCTTATGAAATTGTGAGATGTTCATAAACCTGAGCACAAATACATCCTTGAGGATGTCAATGGGACCGGCAGCATCATAGATGGAAGTGGTTCCCCTCCCGACTACTTCCACTTGACAGTGGCACACAACCTGAACTCACAGCCACCTAGGCTCAAACAGCACACAAAAACAAATGATACATACATTGTACATCTATCTATCTATCTTCTATCTATCTATCTATCTATCATATCATATACATACAGCCGGAAACAGGCCTTTTCGGCCCTCCAAGTCTGTGCCGCCCAGTGATCCCCATACATTAACACTATCCTACACCCACTAGGGACAATTTTCACATTTTTTTTTTTTACATTTACCCAGCCAATTAACCTACATACCTGTACGTCTTTGGAGTGTGGGAGGAAACCGAAGATCTCGGAGTGAACCCACGCAGGTCACGGGGAGAACGTACAAACTCCTTACAGTGCAGCACCCGTAGTCAGGATCGAACCTGAGTCTCCGGCGCTGCATTCGCTGTAAAGCAGCAACTCTACCGCTGCGCTACCGTGCCGCTCTATCTATCTATCTATCTATCTATCTATCTATCTATCTATCTATCTATCTATCTATCTATCTATCTATCTATCTATCTATCTATCTATCTATCTATCTATCTATCTATCTATCTATCTATCTATCTATCTATCTATCTATCTATCTACTAAAACTCAGATCTTGTTAATATATATGTATGTATATTTGATTTCGCTGATTTCGGCACCGACTTAATCACCACGCGGACAGCTGCTGGAAAATGATATTTTCATTTAATTCGGTCGCATATCTTTTAAGTTACAGAGGTTTTAAAGCGCTGCCCCCCCCCCCCCCTGATTTATTGAAGGTTTTCAGGGGGGCGCTGTGGTGTGGCTGTGCACAGTACGCATGCGCGGCATCTCCTCACTTTCACTGATTTCGGGTGATTACGGCAAAACGGTGAACCGTAGCGCATTTTTTAAGTTACAGAGGTTTAAAAGTCAAAACTTTTTTTCTCTCAATTATTTCGGCTGATTTCGGCAAAAACGGTGAACCGTAACGCTGGTGGAAAATGATATTCTTATTTGATTCGGTCGTGTATTTTTTAAGTTACAGAGCTTTTAGTAAAAAAAAAGATTTCAGCCGTTTTTTCAATTGCCTTCAGCGTATGACGTCAACAAGAGGTCGCGCAACCCCCCTCCTACTGATTTATTGAAGGCTTTCAGCCTGGCGCTGCTGTGCGTATGGGCTCCCCTCTCATCTCTCCATTTGCTTCTCTCCTCTCTCCCACACCCGGGAGACCTGGGTCTGAGAATGGGGACTGGGGAGGGGACAACAGGGGTCGTCCGGAGGGGGCTTGGTGGTGGGGGAAATGGGGATACTGGGAAAAGGGGAGGTCGTGGGGAAAGGGGGGGTGTGGGGAGAGTAAGATTGGGGTTGGGGGAGGAGAGAATGGGGGGTGTGGGAATGGGCCCAACGGGCCCTCTTCGCTAGTATCTATCTTCTATCTATCTATCTTATTAAAAGTCAGATCTTGTGTTAAATGTATATGTATATATCTGTGATTTCGCTGATTACGGCAAAACGGTAAACCGTAGCGCAACGATTTTTGCGCCGCGTTAATCACCAGCTGCTGGAAATGTTTTTAAAATTTATTTCGGTCGCATATTTTTTAAGTTACAGAGGTTTTAAAGCGCTGCCCCCCCCTGATTTATTGAAGGTTTTTAGGGGGGCGCTGTGGTGCGGCTGTGCTCAGTACGCATGCGCGGCATCTCCTCACTTGTATATATATTTCACTATTTCGGCTGATTACGGAAAAACGGTCAACCGTAGTGCCACAATTTTTGCACCGCCTAATCACACCGCTGGACGCTTGCCGAAAATGATGTTTTTATTTAATTCGGTCGTTTATTTTTTAAGTTACAGAGGTTTAAAAGTAAAGATATTTTTTCTCTCAGTTATTTCGGCTGATTTCGGCAAAAACGGTGAACCGTAGCGCCACGATTTTTGCACCGCGTTAATAACCACGCTGAACGCTGATGGGAAATGATTTTTTTATTTGATTCGGTACTGGGAAAAGGGGAGGTCATGGGGAAAGGGGGGGTGTGGAGAGAGTAAGATTGGGGTTGGGGAGGAGAGAATGGGGGGTGTGGGAATGGGCCCAACGGGCCCTCTTCGCTAGTCTACCTATCTATATACTATCTATATCTATCTATCTATCTATCTATCTATATACTACTAAAACTCTGCGGTCCAACATTCCGTATGTATGTATGTATATGTGTATGTACGGAAGATTCCGAAGAATTTCTGTCCATAACTTACAAACCCTACTCCTCCCTGAAGGTACACCAAAGCGCTACGATTTTTGTACCGCCATATTCACCATTAACGTGGGCAACTATTGTAAGTACTTTCGTTCAAATTGAAGTTACCTTTTTAAAGCTAGAGAGATATTAAAGTTTAAATTTTCATTTCTAACCCTTTTCTTGAAGGGGCTTCAGCGCGTGATGTCACAATGGCACCCGTGCACCAATGAGAGATCAGCTCGGTTTTAAATTTACATAAATTTTTTTCTGACCTTTTTTTTCAAGGTCTTCAGCTTGTGACGTCACAATGCTTGTGTGAGATAGTTGCAACAATGTTGCGAAAAGCAACTGCCAGTTTTTTAAAGTTGTGCGAGTCACTTAACATACACAGATCAGCATGGGGCCCCTATTCCCTCCCTCCCCCCCCCTTCCCCCCTCAACCCCTTCCTCCCCACTCCTTCCCACCTCCATCCCCACTCCCTCCCCCCCTCCTCCCCAACTCCCTCCCCACCTCCCTCACCCCTCCTCCCCTAACTCCCCCCCCCTCCCTCCTTCCCTCCATCCCTCCCCCCCTCCCTCCACCCTTCCATCCCTCTCCCCCTCCCCCCTCCTTCCACCCTCCCTCCCCCCCTTCTGGTTACAAAGGAAACCCTACGGGGACGGGCCCAACGGGGAAAGAGGGGTACTGGGAAAAGGGGAGGTCCCCCTCCCTCCCCTTACCCCCTCCCCCATCCCCCTCCCCCCTAACCCTCTCCCTCCCCCTTCCCCCCTCCCCTCCCCCCCTCCCCTCCTCCCTCCACACCTCCCTCCTCCCTCCCTCCCCTCCTCCCGGTTACAATGGAAACCCTACGAGGACGGGCCCAACGGGGAAAGAGGGGTACTGGGAAAAGGGGAGGTCCCCCTTCACCCCTCAACCCCTTCCTTCCCACCTCCATCCCCACTCCCTCCCCCCCTCCTCCCCCTCCCTCCCCAACTCCCTCCCCCTCCCTCCCCACCTCCCTCAAACCTCCCCCCTATCTCCCCCCCTCCCTCCTTCCCTCCATCCCTCCCTCCCCCAATCAATCCACCCTTCCATCCCTCTCCCCCTCCCCCCTCCTTCCATCCTCCCTCCCCCCTCCCGGTTACAATAGAAACCCTACGGGGACGGGCCCAACGGGGAAAGAGGGGTACTGGGAAAAGGGTAGGTCCCCCTCCCTCCCCTCCCCCCTACCCCCTCCCCCCTCCCTCCCCCTCCCCTTCCCCCCTCCCCCCCTCCCCTCCTCCCTCCACACCTCCCTCCACACCTCCCTCCCCCCCTCCCGGTTACAATGGAAACCCTATGAGGACGGGCCCAACGGGGAAAGAGGGGTACTGGGAAAAGGGGAGGTCCCCCTTCCCCCCTCAACCCCTTCATCCCCCCTCCTTCCCACCTCCATCCCCACTCCCTCCCCCCCTCCTCCCCTCCCTCCCCAACTCCCTCCCCCCCTCCCCCCTTACTCCCCCCTCCCTCCATCCCTCCCTCCCCAATCCCTCCCCCCCTCCCTCCACCCTTCCATCCCTCTCCACCCTCCCTCCCCCCCTCCCGGTTACAATTGAAACCCTACGAGGACGGGCCCAACGTGGAAAGAGGAGTACTGGGAAAAGGGGAGGTCCCCCTCCCTCCCCCCTTCCCCCATCCCATCCCCCCTCCCTCCCCTCTCCCTCTCCCTCCCCCTTCCCCCCTTCCCCCCTCCCCTTTCCCCCCTCCCCCCTCCCTCCCCTCCCCTCCTCCCTCCACACCTCCCTCCTCCCTCCCCCTTCCCGCCCTCCCCTCCTCCCGGTTACAATGGAAACCCTACGAGGACGGGCCCAACGGGGAAAGAGGGGTACTGGGAAAAGGGGAGGTCCCCCTCCCTCCCTCCCCCCTACCCACCTCCCTCCCCTCTCCCTCCCCCCCTTCCCTCCTCCCTCCCCCCCTCCCCTCCCCCCTCCCATCCCCCCCTCTCCCTCCCCCCTACCCCCCTCCCTCCCCTCTCCCTCCCCCTCCCCTCCCCCCCTCCCTCCCCTCCTCCCTCCCCCTTCCCTCCCCCAACCCTCCCCCTTTCCTCCCCTCCCGGTTACAATGGAAACCCTACGAGGACGGGCCCAACGGGCCCACTCGGTCTAGTATACTACTAAAACTCAGCGGTCCAACATTCCGTATGTATGTATGTATATGTGTATGTACGGAAGATTCCGAAGAATTTCTGTCCATAACTTACAAACCCTACTCCTCCCTGAAGGTACACCAAAGCGCTACGATTTTTGTACCGCCATATTCACCATTAACGTGGGCAACTATTGTAAGTACTTTCGTTCAAATTGAAGTTACCTTTTTAAAGCTAGAGAGATATTAAAGTTTAAATTTTCATTTCTAACCCTTTTCTTGAAGGGGCTTCAGCGCGTGATGTCACAATGGCACCCGTGCACCAATCAGAGATCAGCTCGGTTTTAAATTTACATCTTCAGCTTGTGACGTCACAATGCTTGTGTGAGATTGTTGCAACATTGTGCGAAAGGCAACTGCCAGTTTTTAAAGTTGTGCAAGTCACTTAACATACACAGATCAGCATGGGGCCCCTATTCCCTCCCTCCCCCCCCCTTCTCCCCTCAACCCCTTCCTCCCCACTCCTTCCCACCTCCATCCCCACTCCCTCCCCCCCTCCTCCCCCCTCAATCCCAACCTCCATCACCACTCAGCCCCTAACTCCCCCCCTCCCTCCTTCCCTCCATCCCACCCTCCCCCACTCCCTCCCCCCTCCCTCCACCATTCCATCCCTCTCCCCCTCCCCCCTCCTTCCACCCTCCCTCCCCCCCTCCCGGTTACAATGGAAACTATACGGGGACGGGCCCAACGGGGAAAGAGGGGTACTGGGAAAAGGGGAGGTCCCACTTCCCCCCTCAACCCCTTCCTCCCCCCTCCTTCCCACCTCAATCCCCACTCCCTCCCCCCTCCCTCCCCCCTCAATCCCAACCTCCATCACCACTCAGCCCCTAACTCCCCCGCTCCCTCCTTCCCTCCATCCCACCCTCCCCCACTCCCTCCCCCCTCCCTCCACCATTCCATCCCTCTCCCCCTCCCCCCTCCTTCCACCCTCCCTCCCCCCTCCGGTTACAATGGAAACCCTACGGGGACGGGCCCAACGGGGAAAGAGGGGTACTGGAAAAGGGGAGGTCCCCCTTCCCCCCTCAACCCTTCATCCCCCTCCTTCCCACCTCCATCCCCACTCCCTCCCCCCTCCTCCCCAACTCCCTCCCCCCTAACTCCCCCCTCCCTCCTTCCCTCCATCCCTCCCTCCCCCAATCCCTCCCCCTCCCTCCACCCTTCCATCCCTCTCCCCTCCCCCCTCCTTCCACCCTCTCTCCCCCCTCCCGGTTACAATTGAAACCTACGAGGACGGGCCCAACGGGAAAGAGGGGTACTGGGAAAAGGGGAGGTCCCCCTCACTACCCCCCTTCCCCTCCCCTCCCCCCTTCCCTCCCTCCCCCTCCCCCTCCCTCCCCTCCCCCTCCCTCCCCTCCCCTCCTCCCTCCACCCCTCCCTCCTCCCTCCCTCCCCCTTCCCTCCCTCCCCTCCTCACGGTTACAATGGAAACCCTACGAGGACGGGCCCAACGGGAAAGAGGGGTACTGGGAAAAGGGGAGATCCCCCTCCCTCCCCCTTCCCCCCTCTCCCCCTTACCTCCCCCCCTCCCTCCCCTCTCCCTCCCTCCTCCCCCCTTCCCCCCTCCCCCCCTCCCCTCCCCCTCCCCTCCTCCCTCCACACCTCCCTCCTCCCTCCCTCCCTCCCCCTTCCCTCCCTCCCCTCCTCCCGGTTACAATGGAAACCCTACGAGGACGGGCCCAATGGTGAAAGAGGGGTACTGGGAAAATGGGAGGTTCCCCTCCCTCCCCCTCCCTCCCTTCTCCCTCCCCCCCCTCCCTCCCCCTCCCCTTCCCCCCTCCCTCCCCTTCCCCCCTCCCCCCTCCCTACCCCTCCCCCCTACCCCCTTCCCTCCCCTCTCCCTCCTCCCTTCCCCCTCCCCTCCCCCTCCCCTCCCCCTCCCCTCCCCCCTCCACACCTCCCTACTCCCTCCCTCGAAAAGCAACTGACAGAAGCACTAAGTAGCCGCGAATGTTTCAAAACCAGCACTTAACCGCGAATGTTTTTTAAAAAGCACTTAACCGCGAATGTTTCAAAACAAGCAATTAAAAAGCACTTTTTTTTAAAAAAGTATTTTTTTTATTCAAGAGAATGGGGGGGGGGTCTGAGAATGGGGACTGGGTAGGGGGACAACAGGGGTCGTTGCGGTGGGGGCTTGGTGGTGGGGGAAAGAGGGGTACTGGGAAAAGGGGAGGTCCCACTTCCCCCTCAACCTCTTCCTCCCCCCTCCTTCCCACCTCCATCCCGACTCTCTCCCCCCTCAATCCCAACCTCCATCACCACTCAGCCCCTAACTCACCCCTCCCTCCTTCCCTCCATCCGACCCTCCCCCACTCCCTCCCCCCCTCCCTCCACCCTTCCACCCCTCTCCCCCTCCTTCCACCCTCCCTCCCCCCCTCCCGGTTACAATGGAAACCCTACGGGGACGGGCCCAACGGTGAAAGAGGGGTACTGGAAAAGGGGAGTTCCCCCTCCCTCCCCTCCTCCCTCCCCTCCCCCCTACCCCTCTTCCCCCCTCCCCCTCCCCTCCCTCACCCTCCCCTCCTCCCTCCACACTCCCTCCTCCCTCCCTCCCCCCTCCCGGTTACAATGGAAACCCTACGAGGACGGGCCCAACGGGGAAAGAGGAGTACTGGGAAAAGGGGAGGTCCCCCTCCCTCCCCCCTTCCCGCTCCCCTCCCCCTCCCCTCTCCCTCCCCCTCCCCCCTACCCCCCTCCCTCCCCTCCCCCCTCCCTCCCCTCCCCTCCTCCTCCACACCTCCCTCCTCCCTCCCTCCCCCTTCCCGCCCTCCCGTCCTCCCGGTTACAATGGAAACCCTACGAGGACGGGCCCAACGGGGAAAGAGGGGTACTGGAAAAGGGAGGTCCCCCTCCCTCCCTCCCCCCTACCCACCTCCCTCCCCTCTCCCTCCCCCTTCCCTCCTCCCTTCCCCCCTCCCCCCTCCCATCCCCCCCTCTCCCCCCTCCCTCCCCCTACCCCCCTCCCTCCCCTCTCCCTCCCCCCTTCCCCCCTCCCCCCTCCCCTCCCTCCCCTCCTCCCTCCCCCTTCCCTCCCCTAACCCTCCCCCTTTCCTCCCCTCCCGGTTACAATGGAAACCCTACGAGGACGGGCCCAACGGGCCCACTCGGTCTAGTATACTACTAAAACTCTGCGGTCCAACATTCCGTATGTATATGTGTATGTACGCAAAGATTCCGAAGAGTTTCTGTCCATAACTTACAAACCCTACTCCTCCCTGACGGTACACCAAAGCGCTACGATTTTTGTACCGCCATATTCACCATTAACATGGGCAACTATTGTAAGTACTTTCGTTCAAATTGAAGCTGCCTTTTTAAAGCTAGAGAGATATTAAAGTTTAATTTTCATTTCTAACCCTTTCTTGAAGGGCTTCAGCGCGTGATGTCACAATGGCACCCGTGCACCAATGAGAGATCAGCTCGGTTTTAAATTTACATCTTCAGCTTGTGACGTCACAATGCTTGTGTGAGATTGTTGCAACATTGTTGCGAAAGGCAACTGCCAGTTTTTAAAGTTGTGCAAGTCACTTAACATACACAGATCAGCATGGGCCCCTATTCCCTCCCTCCCCCCCTTCCCCCTCAACCCCTTCCTCCCCACTCCTTCCCACCTCCATCCCCACTCCTCCACCCCTCCTCCCCAACTCCCTCCCCACCTCCCTCACCCCTCCTCCCCTAACTCCCCCCCCTCCCTCCTTCCCTCCATCCCTCCCCCCTCCCTCCACCCTTCCATCCCTCTCCCCCTCCCCCCTCCTTCCACCCTCCCTCCCCCCTTCTGGTTACAAAGGAAACCCTACGGGACGGGCCAACGGGAAAGAGGGGTACTGGGAAAAGGGGAGGTCCCCCTCCCTCCCCTCCCCTCCCCCTCCCCCCTAACCCTCTCCCTCCCCCTTCCCCTCCCCTCCTCCCTCCACACCTCCCTCCATCCCTCCCCCCTCCCTCCACCCTTCCATCCCTCTCCCCCTCCCCCCTCCTTCCACCCTCCCTCCCCTCCTCCCGGTTACAATGGAAACCCTACGAGGACGGGCCCAACGGGGAAAGAGGGGTACTGGGAAAAGGGGAGGTCCCCCTCCCTCCCCCCTTCCCCCATCCCATCCCCCCTCCCTCTCCTCTCCCTCCCCCTTCCCCCCGTTCCCCCCTCCCCTTCCCCATCCCTCCACACCTCTCTCCTCCCTCCCTCCCCTTCCCTCCCTCCCATCCTCCAATGCTTGTTTGAGATGGGTGCTACATTGTTTCGAAAAGCACCACTAACAGATCGCAGTGAGAAGCACTATGTGACCGCGAATGTTTCAAAACAAGCACTTAAAAAGCACTTATCTTTTTTAAAGTA
>NW_027602937.1:0-24802 GCF_053455715.1 Rhinoraja longicauda
ACGGACCCGACTGGCCACTAAAATGTGCCGGACTGTCAGAGCGTTGAGCAGCAGGATCACAGCGAAAGGGAGGAGCGGAGTTAAAACCGTGTCGATCCAGTCAAATGCCACCCACCCGGGGTCAGTGTAATAACTGTCCACCGGGTCACAGCCCCACGGGACATTGTCGATGGTTGTCCAGGGTTCCCGTGTGAAGTAGCGGGGAACGTTTTTCAGACACAGCAGAACGCCGGCTGTTGCGAGAACCGCAGCCGCAGTTTTCCCGGTGCAATATTTAGTTTTCAGCTTCTGGCAACAAATGGCGACAAAGCGATCAAAGGTGAAAGTGACGGTGAACCAGACAGAACAGTCTGTAGCTGAATACCTCAGTACATCGTTAACACTGCACACAGGGGTGATGGTCAGGAAACTCCAATAAAAGTAATGGTGTCGGATCCAATACAAAATGACCTCGGTGATCAGGGTGAGTAGATCGGCCGCTGCCATGGCCACCAGGTAGTGAGTGGTGCAGGTGGAGAGGCCGCACTTTCCCCGGGACAGGATCACAATCGCCACTAAATTCACTGCGGAAAGAGAAGGGGAGCGGACACTGGGCATTACTGAACACGGTCTCCGGGGCTGAACACCGGCTCCACTTTCAGATGAAGATCAGGAGTGTTGGAGTCGGTGCGCGGATGCAGGTTTAACAATGTCAGACCCGGCTCCGACTGTGCCCGACCTGCCTGCTTCAGGGGATAGGAGATAAGGCGACGGGCGGGGTAGAGGGCGGGGAGGGAACGAGCAGCCGCCCGCTACAATAGGCGGAATGGTCCTGTCTACAGTTAACCCCGCTCACAGTCTCTGATGGGGCCGGTTTCACAGACTTAACCGTGACCGGCCGCGTTTAACCAGGGCTCGGGGAACTCGGCATCTGATGGGGACGAGGAGTGTTCCAGAGGAAAGGCAGGGACAACTTAGGATCCGGCAGCAGAGTGGCTCCGTTAATGGATTCATTCCTCAGTTCGGTAACAACACACGCCGGTAGATCAGCGGCCACTGGTTCAGGAGATCGATCCAATTATTGACCAACAGGTGGAGGAATCCGACTGTGACAGACTCCACAGCGAGACGTGTCCACAGGAGCGGGTGTTCACTCTGATCAATAACTCAGACACAGTGAACTTCACAATGTAAACCCCTTCCCAGTCACAACGTCCCGGAGAGCTGCCTGTCCCGAGCACTGGGACAACTCTGGGCAAGGTCCCACTGAAGGCAGGAACAACATTCTAGTGGGTCCCGGCAGTGGGAGAAAGAGAGGGTTAGTTTCGGCTGTCTGAAAATGAGAAAAATCACAGCGTTAATTCAAAAATATTTCAATGAGAGGATTGATATAATCTACACATTCTTACACAACGATCATCAGTTGGGAATATTGTAACACGATCAGAATCAGGTCAACACTGGTTAACGGACGGAGTTATAAATCTTGAATTGTTCTGTTCACTTACCAGGGACTCCAACGGCAGCAATGATCACGTACAAGATTTTCTGCACGGCGTAATATTCGTACAGCTTTTCCCACATGTTCTCTGCCCAGCGACGTGTCCCCGTGAACTGCCGGTAATCTCTCGGAATGAAGTGCCGGGGCAGAACATTCCCGGAGATTTTATACCATTTTCCGTCTCCACCGGGACAGTGAAGTTTCAACAGAATTAAAAATAGAGCTTTTGAAATGATTCGCAAACAGATGACATCAGCCAAGTGAAATCCATGCTGAGACAGGTCGTGATTTATTCAGGGAATTGATTGAGAAACTCCAAAGACTGGGAATTGTGGCGATACTGGGGGATGGAAATTGGGAGCGGCATTTTTCCAGCAAAGGGGATATTGGTTCAAACTCCATCTGGTCCAACTCTCCGCCTCGTGTTGGTTATCTGATTTTCTTCACTCAGCAAGGCAATCCCAAATTTAAGGGACCGTCTCAATGCTTCTGGTGCCCAGTTTAAAGGTGGACTAGACAGCCTTTGTCCACAGCGTGATGAATTAGTTCAACAGATCACATCAGACTAAAATGGCCCGTCCACTCTGTTTTAACACTCAATGTGATCGCGGCTTAACTGATTGTAACCTCAACCCCACACTCCCGGCGACCCCTAGTAAGCATTTAGTCCTTGCTTGCCTGGAATGGATCTGGCTTTGCCTTGGGACAACAACATTCTCTACCTTCATCACCTCTGAGGAGGAACGACCCAAAGACTCACGACACTCAGTGAACAGAACCATTGCCGTCTCAGAATTGTCTTAAAAGTAGAACACACGGCGAATGATGCAACATCTCTCCCTCCTCTCTTTCTCTCTCTCTCTCCATCTTTACTGCTATTCTCTCTCTGAACTGTTATTCTCGCCCCTACACTCTCTATTCTCCCTCTCTGTGCCGCCCGCTCTCTGCCAACCTCTCTCCCCTCCCACTCTTACTGCATCTCTCCCTCCTTCTCCCTGTATCTCTCTAATGCTTCCCTCTCACCCTTTTGCCAACCCACTCGCTCTGAACTCCCCTCACTCCTCATTTTCCCACTCTCCCTTTGATCGTTCACTCTCCCTCCACCTCTTCATTCGTCTTCTCCTCTATCTCTCCCTTTTATCTTTGTACGACCTATTTCTCTATCCATTTCCCCACCTCTCCATCACTTACCATCACTTCTCTTTCCAAAGCCTTTCTTGACAAGTGCAGTTAAAACGGTTAGCCACCATGGGATGTAACAGCTGTCCCTAAACCCCCTCCCTCACGCTCGAGAAGCCCTTCCAGGTGAGACAGATGTTCACCTGCACCTCCTCTAATCTCATCTACTGCATGTGGTGTTCCAGGTATGGCCTCCTTTACATCGGCGTGGTGAAATGGAGACTCGGCGACCGTTTTGTCGAACATTCACCCTCGTTCTGCTAAGGCTTGCCGTATCTCCCCGTTGCAAGCCATTGTAACTCCCCCTCGCAAACTGACCTTTCTGTCCTGGGCCTCCACCAGCGCCAGAGAGGTTACATTAAAACAGAAAGAACGCCGCTTCATAGTCCGCTTGGGAACCTTGCAACCTAATGGTATGAACATTAGCAAATGCCAGGTAACAAACGTGCAACTTCACGCTTTTCCCTCGCTCTATCTCTTCCTTCACGCGGACTCGCACTTGTTAATCCCCTCCACCTCCATCTTCAACCGATATTCCCTCCTCTCTCTTTATAATTCCAACCTGCTCAATCCTTATCTGGCAACTTTTATCTTTTAACCTCTGGTCTCAACCACCTAACTATTAAAACGGTATTCACCCACTCATCATTCAACTCGCTTTGTCCTGCTGTTCCAGCCTTCTCCAGCTTCACACCACAATCAGTCTGAAGAAGGGTCTCGAACCGAACTTCACCCATCCATGTCCTTGGCAGGCTTAGCCAGTTCAGCGTGCCCCCTACAACTCTCACCAACTTCGACAGATGCACCATAGAAAGTATTTTATCAAGATGCATCACAGCTTGGTTTGGGAACAGCTCCATACAAGAACGCCAGAAATTGCTGCGAATTGTCCAGACCATCACACAAAGCAACCTCCCATATATTGACTCAATTTATAAACCACGCTTCCTCGGCAAGGCCAGCAGCATAATCAAGAACGAGTCGCACCATTGCCACTCCTGCTTCTCCTCTGTCCTATCAGGTAAAATGTACAGAAGTGTGAAAATGCACACCTCCAGTTTCAGGGACAGTGTCTTCCCAGCTGTTATCAGGCAACGGAATCATCCCACCACAACCAGAAAGCAATGCTGAACTACTATCTACCTCTGTTGATCCTCGGACTATCCTCGATCGGATTTTGCAGGCTTTACCTTGCACTGGACGTTATCCCCTTATCATGTATCTATACTCTGTAAATGGATCGACTGTAATGAAGTATTTTGTTTCCACTGACTGGGTAGCACGCAACAGTCTTTTCACGGTACCTCGGTACACGTGACAATAAACTGCACCGAACTGACATACTCAACTAGATTTCTCCAGAGGTGTAGCCTGACTCGCATTGGATATTGATTGTGTGTGACAGTGTGAGTGTGCGAGTCCGTGCAAGAGTGTGCCAGCACGTGTATGCGAGTGTGAATGTGTGAGATTGTGCACATGAGTCGGTGTGTGTGTGTATGTGTTAGTGTATGCGGTTGCAGGAATTTCAATGATTCAGTGATACCTTTTTATCACGTACCCAGGTAGAGTGAAATGCTTAGTTTTGCAGACAACCCGGTAACATCATGTAGAAGACCTCACCGAGGCGGTACAAAAGTGTCGCCACATTTTGACGCCGACAAAGTTACAAACGTTGCCCGGATAGTTGTATCTCCAGCCTGCCGCCGCTCCGCGGGTCGCCCCTTCGTTCTCGGCGGCGCTCCTCGCTCTCCGACGGTCCACCTCGCTCTCTGCGGTTCCTCGCGGCTCCCACCTCGCTCCCGAGGCGCTGTTCTTATCTCCATCCACGGTGGGCGAGCCGGGCCGACCGGGCCGACTGAAGGGCTTGGCCCCGGTCACCGGGAACACTCCCGGCCACGCTGCGCTGCGCTGCTCGACGCGAACATCCAAGGATACACTCAATCCCAAAATGTGCACGTGTGCATGCGGGTCTACGTGTGAGAGAGCGGTAGAGTATGTAAGAGTGCCTATATTTGTGTGTGGGTCTGTGTGTGGGTTTGTGTTTGGGTTTGTGTTTGGGTTGTGTTTGGGTCTGTGTTTCAGTCTGTGTTTGGGTCTGTGTTTGGGTTTGTGTTTGGGTCTGTGTTTCAGTCTGTGTTTGGGTCTGTGTTTGGGTCTGTGTTTGGGTTTGTGTTTGGGTTTGTGTTTGGGTCTGTGTTTGGGTTTGTGTTTGGGTTTGTGTTTGGGTCTGTGTTTGGGTCTGTGTTTGGGTTTGTGTTTGGGTTTGTGTTTGAGTTTGTGTTTGGGTTTGGGTTTGGGTTTGTGTTTGGGTCTGTTGCAATAATCATGCAAAACCGCTCAAATGTTAAATGCAATTGATGCATCGCATTAGGATAACTTTGCAGGCTGCTGCAATGTTAAATGCAGTGATGGCCTTGCATTAAAGTCACCTAGCTACCCCCAATGGATGTTATATGCTTTAAATTAATTGCAATAATTTTGCAAAACCTCTCAAATGTTAAATGCAACAAATGCATCGCATTAGGATGACTTTTCAGGCTGCTGCAATGTTAAATGCAGTGATCGCCTTGCATTAAAGAAATATTGCAACAACCTGCGATGTGAAATGCAATAATAATCCTGCAAAACCTCTCAAATGTTAAATGCGACTAATGCATCGTATTAGGATAACTTTGCCGGCTGCTGCATTGTTAAATGCAGCGCTGGCGTTGCATTAAAGCAATATTGCTACCCCTGGGATGTTAAATGCAATAAAATTAATTGCAATAATTTTGCAAAACCTCTCAAATGTTAAATGCAACAAATGCATCGCATTAGGATGACTTTTCAGGCTGCTGCAATGTTAAATGCAGTGATCGCCTTGCATTAAAGAAATATTGCGACACCCTGCGATGTGAAATGCAATAATAATCCTGCAAAACCTCTCAAATGTTAAATGCGACTAATGCATCGTGTTAGGATAACTTTGCAGGCTGCTGCATTGTTAAATGCAGCGCTGGCGTTGCATTAAAGCATTATTGCAACCCCTGGGATGTTAAATGCAATATAATTAATTGCAATAATTTTGCAAAACCTCTCAAATGTTAAATGCAACAAATGCATCGCATTAGGATGACTTTTCAGGCTGCTGCAATGTTAAATGCAGTGAGCGCCTTGCATTAAAGAAATATTGCAACATCCTGCGATGTGAATTGCAATAATAATCCTGCAAAACCTCTCAAATGTTAAATGCGACTAATGCATCGTATTAGGATAACTTTGCAGGCTGCTGCATTGTTAAATGCAGCGCTGGCGTTGCATTAAAGCAATATTGCAACCCCTGGGATGTTAAATGCAATAAAATTAATTGCAATAATTTTGCAAAACCTCTCAAATGTTAAATGCAACAAATGCATCGCATTAGGATGACTTTTCAGGCTGCTGCAATGTTAAATGCAGTGATCGCCTTGCATTAAAGAAATATTGCAACACCCTGCGATGTGAAATGCAATAATAATCCTGCAAAACCTCTCAAATGTTAAATGCGACTAATGCATCGTATTAGGATAACTTTGCAGGCTGCTGCATTGTTAAATGCAGCGCTGGCGTTGCATTAAAGCAATATTGCAACCCCTGGGATGTTAAATGCAATAAAATTAATTGCAATAATTTTGCAAAACCTCTCAAATGTTAAATGCAATTAATGCAACGCATTAGAACAACTTTGCAGGCTCCTGCAATGTTAAATGCAGCGCAGGCCTTGCATTAAAGCAAAATTGCAGCTGTTCTGGGGTATTAAACGCATTAAAATCATTGTAATAATCATGCAAAATCTCTCAAATGTTCAATGCAACTAATGCATCGTATTATGATAACATTGCAGACTGCTGCAAAATTAAATGCAGTGATGGCCTTGCATTAAAGAAATATTGCAGCCTCCTGGGATGTTTAATGCAATAAAATTAATTGCAATAATCATGCAAAACCACTCAAATGTTAAATGCAACTGATGCAACGCATTAAAATCTTTATTGGTGTATGGTTCCTCCTGACATCCATCCACCCACCCACCGATCGATCGATCAATCTTTGATTAATTCTTATTATTATTAATAATATTAATTATTATTACTATAGTATTATTATTGTATTTACTACCCCCGGCACGTAGCGGAACCTCCAGGGCAGGGAGGAGACTATCCGGCATTTGGAAGTGCTTCCGGGAAGTGTGTCTGATGTGTGTGGGTCTGTGTGTGTCTGTGTGTGTGTCTGTGTGTGGGTTTGTGTTTGGGTTTGTGTTTGGGTCTGTGTTTGGGTTTGTGTTTGGGTCTGTGTTTGGGTCTGTGTTTGGGTTTGTGTTTGGGTCTGTGTTTGGGTCTGTGTTTGGGTCTGTGTTTGGGTCTGTGTTTGGGTCTATGTTTGGGTTTGTGTTTGGGTTTGGGTTTGGGTCTGTGTTTGGGTCTGTGTTTGGGTTTGTGTTTGGGTCTGTGTTTGGGTCTGTGTTTGGGTCTGTGTTTGGGTCTGTGTTTGAGTCTGTGTTTGCGTCTGTGTTTGGGTCTGTGTTTGGGTTTGTGTTTGAGTTTGTGTTTGGGTTTGGGTTTGGGTTTGTGTTTGGGTCTGTTGCAATAATCATGCAAAACCGCTCAAATGTTAAATGCAATTGATGCATCGCATTAGGATAACTTTGCAGGCTGCTGCAATGTTAAATGCAGTGATGGCCTTGCATTAAAGTCACCTAGCTACCCCCAATGGATGTTATATGCTTTAAATTAATTGCAATAATTTTGCAAAATCTCTCAAATGTTAAATGCAACAAATGCATCGCATTAGGATGACTTTTCAGGCTGCTGCAATGTTAAATGCAGTGATCGCCTTGCATTAAAGAAATATTGCAACACCCTGCGATGTGAAATGCAATAATAATCCTGCAAAACCTCTCAAATGTTAAATGCGACTAATGCATCGTATTAGGATAACTTTGCCGGCTGCTGCATTGTTAAATGCAGCGCTGGCGTTGCATTAAAGCAATATTGCAACCCCTGGGATGTTAAATGCAATAAAATTAATTGCAATAATTTTGCAAAACCTCTCAAATGTTAAATGCAACAAATGCATCGCATTAGGATGACTTTTCAGGCTGCTGCAATGTTAAATGCAGTGATCGCCTTGCATTAAAGAAATATTGCGACACCCTGCGATGTGAAATGCAATAATAATCCTGCAAAACCTCTCAAATGTTAAATGCGACTAATGCATCGTGTTAGGATAACTTTGCAGGCTGCTGCATTGTTAAATGCAGCGCTGGCGTTGCATTAAAGCATTATTGCAACCCCTGGGATGTTAAATGCAATATAATTAATTGCAATAATTTTGCAAAACCTCTCAAATGTTAAATGCAACAAATGCATCGCATTAGGATGACTTTTCAGGCTGCTGCAATGTTAAATGCAGTGAGCGCCTTGCATTAAAGAAATATTGCAACATCCTGCGATGTGAATTGCAATAATAATCCTGCAAAACCTCTCAAATGTTAAATGCGACTAATGCATCGTATTAGGATAACTTTGCAGGCTGCTGCATTGTTAAATGCAGCGCTGGCGTTGCATTAAAGCAATATTGCAACCCCTGGGATGTTAAATGCAATAAAATTAATTGCAATAATTTTGCAAAACCTCTCAAATGTTAAATGCAACAAATGCATCGCATTAGGTTGACTTTTCAGGCTGCTGCAATGTTAAATGCAGTGATCGCCTTGCATTAAAGAAATATTGCAACACCCTGCGATGTGAAATGCAATAATAATCCTGCAAAACCTCTCAAATGTTAAATGCGACTAATGCATCGTATTAGGATAACTTTGCAGGCTGCTGCATTGTTAAATGCAGCGCTGGCGTTGCATTAAAGCAATATTGCAACCCCTGGGATGTTAAATGCAATAAAATTAATTGCAATAATTTTGCAAAACCTCTCAAATGTTAAATGCAATTAATGCAACGCATTAGAACAACTTTGCAGGCTCCTGCAATGTTAAATGCAGCGCAGGCCTTGCATTAAAGCAAAATTGCAGCTGTTCTGGGGTATTAAACGCATTAAAATCATTGTAATAATCATGCAAAATCTCTCAAATGTTCAATGCAACTAATGCATCGTATTCTGATAACATTGCAGACTGCTGCAAAGTTAAATGCAGTGATGGCCTTGCATTAAAGAAATATTGCAGCCTCCTGGGATGTTTAATGCAATAAAATTAATTGCAATAATCATGCAAAACCACTCAAATGTTAAATGCAACTGATGCAATGCATTAAAATCTTTATTGGTGTGCGGTTCCTCGTGACATCCATCCACCCACCCACCCATCGATCAATCAATCTTTGATTAATTCTTATTATTATTAATAATATTAATTATTATTACTATAGTATTATTATTGTATTTACTACCCCCGGCACGTAGCGGAACCTCCAGGGCAGGGAGGAGACTATCCGGCATTTGGAAGTGCTTCCGGGAAGTGTGTCTGATGTGTGTGGGTCTGTGTGTGTCTGTGTGTGTGTCTGTGTGTGTGTCTGTGTTTGGGTTTGTGTTTGGGTTTGTGTTTGGGTCTGTGTTTGGGTTTGTGTTTGGGTTTGTGTTTGGGTCTGTGTTTGGGTCTGTGTTTGAGTCTGTGTTTGGGTCTGTGTTTGGGTCTGTGTTTGAGTTTGTGTTTGGGTTTGGGTTTGTGTTTGGGTCTGTTGCAATAATCATGCAAAACCGCTCAAATGTTAAATGCAATTGATGCATCGCATTAGGATAACTTTGCAGGCTGCTGCAATGTTAAATGCAGTGATGGCCTTGCATTAAAGTCACCTAGCTACCCCCAATGGATGTTATATGCTTTAAATTAATTGCAATAATTTTGCAAAACCTCTCAAATGTTAAATGCAACAAATGCATCGCATTAGGATGACTTTTCAGGCTGCTGCAATGTTAAATGCAGTGATCGCCTTGCATTAAAGAAATATTGCAACACCCTGCGATGTGAAATGCAATAATAATCCTGCAAAACCTCTCAAATGTTAAATGCGACTAATGCATCATATTAGGATAACTTTGCAGGCTGCTGCATTGTTAAATGCAGCGCTGGCGTTGCATTAAAGCAATATTGCAACCCCCTGGGATGTTAAATGCAATAAAATTAATTGCAATAATTTTGCAAAACCTCTCAAATGTTAAATGCAATTAATGCAACGCATTAGAACAACTTTGCAGGCTCCTGCAATGTTAAATGCAGCGCAGGCCTTGCATTAAAGCAAAATTGCAGCTGTTCTGGGGTATTAAACGCATTAAAATCATTGTAATAATCATGCAAAATCTCTCAAATGTTCAATGCAACTAATGCATCGTATTCTGATAACATTGCAGACTGCTGCAAAGTTAAATGCAGTGATGGCCTTGCATTAAAGAAATATTGCAGCCTCCTGGGATGTTTAATGCAATAAAATTAATTGCAATAATCATGCAAAACCACTCAAATGTTAAATGCAACTGATGCAATGCATTAAAATCTTTATTGGTGTGCGGTTCCTCGTGACATCCATCCACCCACCCACCCATCGATCAATCAATCTTTGATTAATTCTTATTATTATTAACAATATTAATTATTATTACTATAGTATTATTATTGTATTTACTACCCCCGGCACGTAGCGGAACCTCCAGGGCAGGGAGGAGACTATCCGGCATTTGGAAGTGCTTCCGGGAAGTGTGTCTGATGTGTGTGGGTCTGTGTGTGTCTGTGTGTGTGTCTGTGTGTGTGTCTGTGTTTGGGTTTGTGTTTGGGTTTGTGTTTGGGTCTGTGTTTGGGTCTGTGTTTGGGTTTGTGTTTGGGTCTGTGTTTGGGTCTGTGTTTGAGTCTGTGTTTGGGTCTGTGTTTGGGTCTGTGTTTGAGTTTGTGTTTGGGTTTGGGTTTGTGTTTGGGTCTGTTGCAATAATCATGCAAAACCGCTCAAATGTTAAATGCAATTGATGCATCGCATTAGGATAACTTTGCAGGCTGCTGCAATGTTAAATGCAGTGATGGCCTTGCATTAAAGTCACCTAGCTACCCCCAATGGATGTTATATGCTTTAAATTAATTGCAATAATTTTGCAAAACCTCTCAAATGTTAAATGCAACAAATGCATCGCATTAGGATGACTTTTCAGGCTGCTGCAATGTTAAATGCAGTGATCGCCTTGCATTAAAGAAATATTGCAACACCCTGCGATGTGAAATGCAATAATAATCCTGCAAAACCTCTCAAATGTTAAATGCGACTAATGCATCATATTAGGATAACTTTGCAGGCTGCTGCATTGTTAAATGCAGCGCTGGCGTTGCATTAAAGCAATATTGCAACCCCCTGGGATGTTAAATGCAATAAAATTAATGGCAATAATTTTGCAAAACCTCTCAAATGTTAAATGCAATTAATGCAACGCATTAGAACAACTTTGCAGGCTCCTGCAATATTAAATGCAGCGCAGGCCTTGCATTAAAGCAAAATTGCAGCTGTTCTGGGGTATTAAACGCATTAAAATCATTGTAATAATCATGCAAAATCTCTCAAATGTTCAATGCAACTAATGCATCGTATTATGATAACATTGCAGACTGCTGCAAAATTAAATGCAGTGATGGCCTTGCATTAAAGAAATATTGCAGCCTCCTGGGATGTTTAATGCAATAAAATTAATTGCAATAATCATGCAAAACCACTCAAATGTTAAATGCAACTGATGCAACGCATTAAAATCTTTATTGGTGTACGGTTCCTCCTGACATCCATCCACCCACCCACCGATCGATCGATCAATCTTTGATTAATTCTTATTATTATTAATAATATTAATTATTATTACTATAGTATTATTATTGTATTTACTACCCCCGGCACGTAGCGGAACCTCCAGGGCAGGGAGGAGACTATCCGGCATTTGGAAGTGCTTCCGGGAAGTGTGTCTGATGTGTGTGGGTCTGTGTGTGTCTGTGTGTGTGTCTGTGTGTGTGTCTGTGTGTGGGTGTGTGTTTGGGTCTGTGTTTGAGTCTGTGTTTGGGTCTGTGTTTGGGTCTGTGTTTGGGTTTGTGTTTAGGTTTGTGTTTGGGTTCGTGTTTGGGTCTGTGTGTGGGTTTGTGTTTGGGTTTGTGTTTGGGTCTGTGTTTGGGTCTGTGTTTGGGTTTGTGTTTGGGTCTGTGTTTGGGTCTGTGTTTGAGTCTGTGTTTGGGTCTGTGTTTGGGTTTGGGTTTGTGTTTGAGTTTGTGTTTGGGTTTGGGTTTGGGTTTGTGTTTGGGTCTGTTGCAATAATCATGCAAAACCGCTCAAATGTTAAATGCAATTGATGCATCGCATTAGGATAACTTTGCAGGCTGCTGCAATGTTAAATGCAGTGATGGCCTTGCATTAAAGTCACCTAGCTACCCCCAATGGATGTTATATGCTTTAAATTAATTGCAATAATTTTGCAAAACCTCTCAAATGTTAAATGCAACAAATGCATCGCATTAGGATGACTTTTCAGGCTGCTGCAATGTTAAATGCAGTGATCGCCTTGCATTAAAGAAATATTGCAACACCCTGCGATGTGAAATGCAATAATAATCCTGCAAAACCTCTCAAATGTTAAATGCGACTAATGCATCGTATTAGGATAACTTTGCCGGCTGCTGCATTGTTAAATGCAGCGCTGGCGTTGCATTAAAGCAATATTGCAACCCCTGGGATGTTAAATGCAATAAAATTAATTTGCAATAATTTTGCAAAACCTCTCAAATGTTAAATGCAACAAATGCATCGCATTAGGATGATTTTTCAGGCTGCTGCAATGTTAAATGCAGTGATCGCCTTGCATTAAAGAAATATTGCGAAACCCTGCGATGTGAAATGCAATAATAATCCTGCAAAACCTCTCAAATTTTAAATGCGACTAATGCATCATGTTAGGATAACTTTGCAGGCTGCTGCATTGTTAAATGCAGCGCTGGCGTTGCATTAAAGCATTATTGCAACCCCTGGGATGTTAAATGCAATATAATTAATTGCAATAATTTTGCAAAACCTCTCAAATGTTAAATGCAACAAATGCATCGCATTAGGATGACTTTTCAGGCTGCTGCAATGTTAAATGCAGTGAGCGCCTTGCATTAAAGAAATATTGCAACATCCTGCGATGTGAATTGCAATAATAATCCTGCAAAACCTCTCAAATGTTAAATGCGACTAATGCATCGTATTAGGATAACTTTGCAGGCTGCTGCATTGTTAAATGCAGCGCTGGCGTTGCATTAAAGCAATATTGCAACCCCTGGGATGTTAAATGCAATAAAATTAATTGCAATAATTTTGCAAAACCTCTCAAATGTTAAATGCAACAAATGCATCGCATTAGGATGACTTTTCAGGCTGCTGCAATGTTAAATGCAGTGATCGCCTTGCATTAAAGAAATATTGCAACACCCTGCGATGTGAAATGCAATAATAATCCTGCAAAACCTCTCAAATGTTAAATGCGACTAATGCATCATATTAGGATAACTTTGCAGGCTGCTGCATTGTTAAATGCAGCGCTGGCGTTGCATTAAAGCAATATTGCAACCCCCTGGGATGTTAAATGCAATAAAATTAATTGCAATAATTTTGCAAAACCTCTCAAATGTTAAATGCAATTAATGCAACGCATTAGAACAACTTTGCAGGCTCCTGCAATGTTAAATGCAGCGCAGGCCTTGCATTAAAGCAAAATTGCAGCTGTTCTGGGGTATTAAACGCATTAAAATCATTGTAATAATCATGCAAAATCTCTCAAATGTTCAATGCAACTAATGCATCGTATTCTGATAACATTGCAGACTGCTGCAAAGTTAAATGCAGTGATGGCCTTGCATTAAAGAAATATTGCAGCCTCCTGGGATGTTTAATGCAATAAAATTAATTGCAATAATCATGCAAAACCACTCAAATGTTAAATGCAACTGATGCAATGCATTAAAATCTTTATTGGTGTACGGTTCCTCCTGACATCCATCCACCCACCCACCCATCGATCAATCAATCTTTGATTAATTCTTATTATTATTAATAATATTAATTATTATTACTATAGTATTATTATTGTATTTACTACCCCCGGCACGTAGCGGAACCTCCAGGGCAGGGAGGAGACTATCCGGCATTTGGAAGTGCTTCCGGGAAGTGTGTCTGATGTGTGTGGGTCTGTGTGTGTCTGTGTGTGTGTGTGTCTGTGTTTGGGTTTGTGTTTGGGTTTGTGTTTGGGTCTGTGTTTGGGTTTGTGTTTGGGTTTGTGTTTGGGTCTGTGTTTGGGTCTGTGTTTGAGTCTGTGTTTGGGTCTGTGTTTGGGTCTGTGTTTGAGTTTGTGTTTGGGTTTGGGTTTGTGTTTGGGTCTGTTGCAATAATCATGCAAAACCGCTCAA
Source organism: Rhinoraja longicauda (assembly GCF_053455715.1). NCBI lineage: Eukaryota > Metazoa > Chordata > Chondrichthyes > Rajiformes > Arhynchobatidae > Rhinoraja > Rhinoraja longicauda. The sequence continues at coordinate 14,088 of NW_027602937.1, forward strand.
ATGTTAAATGCAATTGATGCATCGCATTAGGATAACTTTGCAGGCTGCTGCAATGTTAAATGCAGTGATGGCCTTGCATTAAAGTCACCTAGCTACCCCCAATGGATGTTATATGCTTTAAATTAATTGCAATAATTTTGCAAAACCTCTCAAATGTTAAATGCAACAAATGCATCGCATTAGGATGACTTTTCAGGCTGCTGCAATGTTAAATGCAGTGATCGCCTTGCATTAAAGAAATATTGCAACACCCTGCGATGTGAAATGCAATAATAATCCTGCAAAACCTCTCAAATGTTAAATGCGACTAATGCATCGTATTAGGATAACTTTGCAGGCTGCTGCATTGTTAAATGCAGCGCTGGCGTTGCATTAAAGCAATATTGCAACCCCCTGGGATGTTAAATGCAATAAAATTAATGGCAATAATTTTGCAAAACCTCTCAAATGTTAAATGCAATTAATGCAACGCATTAGAACAACTTTGCAGGCTCCTGCAATATTAAATGCAGCGCAGGCCTTGCATTAAAGCAAAATTGCAGCTGTTCTGGGGTATTAAACGCATTAAAATCATTGTAATAATCATGCAAAATCTCTCAAATGTTCAATGCAACTAATGCATCGTATTATGATAACATTGCAGACTGCTGCAAAATTAAATGCAGTGATGGCCTTGCATTAAAGAAATATTGCAGCCTCCTGGGATGTTTAATGCAATAAAATTAATTGCAATAATCATGCAAAACCACTCAAATGTTAAATGCAACTGATGCAACGCATTAAAATCTTTATTGGTGTACGGTTCCTCCTGACATCCATCCACCCACCCACCGATCGATCGATCAATCTTTGATTAATTCTTATTATTATTAATAATATTAATTATTATTACTATAGTATTATTATTGTATTTACTACCCCCGGCACGTAGCGGAACCTCCAGGGCAGGGAGGAGACTATCCGGCATTTGGAAGTGCTTCCAGGAAGTGTGTCTGATGTGTGTGGGTCTGTGTGTGTCTGTGTGTGTGTCTGTGTGTGTGTCTGTGTGTGGGTGTGTGTGTGGGTGTGTGTTTGGGTCTGTGTTTGAGTCTGTGTTTGGGTCTGTGTTTGGGTCTGTGTTTAGGTTTGAGTTTGGGTTTGAGTTTGGGTTTGTGTTTGGGTTTTTGTGTTTGGGTTTGTGTTTGGGTTTGTGTTTGGGTTTGTGTTTGGGTTTGTGTTTGGGTCTCTGTTTGGGTCTGTGTTTGGGTTTGTGTTTGGGTCTGCGGTTGAGTCTGTGTTTGGGTCTGTGTTTGGGTCTGTGTTTGGGTTTGTGTTTGAGTTTGTGTTTGTGTTTGGGTTTGGGTTTGTGTTTGGGTCTGTTGCAATAATCATGCAAAACCGCTCAAATGTTAAATGCAATTGATGCATCGCATTAGGATAACTTTGCAGGCTGCTGCAATGTTAAATGCAGTGATGGCCTTGCATTAAAGTCACCTAGCTACCCCCAATGGATGTTATATGCTTTAAATTAATTGCAATAATTTTGCAAAACCTCTCAAATGTTAAATGCAACAAATGCATCGCATTAGGATGACTTTTCAGGCTGCTGCAATCTTAAATGCAGTGATCGCCTTGCATTAAAGAAATATTGCAACACCCTGCGATGTGAAATGCAATAATAATCCTGCAAAACCTCTCAAATGTTAAATGCGACTAATGCATCGTATTAGGATAACTTTGCAGGCTGCTGCCGTTGCATTAAAGCAATATTGCAACCCCCTGGGATGTTAAATGCAATAAAATTAATTGCAATAATTTTGCAAAACCTCTCAAATGTTAAATGCAATTAATGCAACGCATTAGAACAACTTTGCAGGCTCCTGCAATGTTAAATGCAGCGCAGGCCTTGCATTAAAGCAAAATTGCAGCTGTTCTGGGGTATTAAACGCATTAAAATCATTGTAATAATCATGCAAAATCTCTCAAATGTTCAATGCAACTAATGCATCGTATTATGATAACATTGCAGACTGCTGCAAAATTAAATGCAGTGATGGCCTTGCATTAAAGAAATATTGCAGCCTCCTGGGATGTTTAATGCAATAAAATTAATTGCAATAATCATGCAAAACCACTCAAATGTTAAATGCAACTGATGCAACGCATTAAAATCTTTATTGGTGTACGGTTCCTCCTGACATCCATCCACCCACCCACCGATCGATCGATCAATCTTTGATTAATTCTTATTATTATTAATAATATTAATTATTATTACTATAGTATTATTATTGTATTTACTACCCCCGGCACGTAGCGGAACCTCCAGGGCAGGGAGGAGACTATCCGGCATTTGGAAGTGCTTCCGGGAAGTGTGTCTGATGTGTGTGGGTCTGTGTGTGTCTGTGTGTGTGTCTGTGTGTGTGTCTGTGTGTGGGTGTGTGTGTGGGTGTGTGTTTGGGTCTGTGTTTGAGTCTGTGTTTGGGTCTGTGTTTGGGTCTGTGTTTGGGTTTGAGTTTGGGTTTGAGTTTGGGTTTGTGTTTGGGTTTGTGTTTGGGTTTGTGTTTGGGTTTGTGTTTGGGTTTGTGTTTGGGTTTGTGTTTGGGTCTCTGTTTGGGTCTGTGTTTGGGTTTGTGTTTGGGTCTGCGGTTGAGTCTGTGTTTGGGTCTGTGTTTGGGTCTGTGTTTGGGTTTGTGTTTGAGTTTGTGTTTGGGTTTGGGTTTGGGTTTGTGTTTGGGTCTGTTGCAATAATCATGCAAAACCGCTCAAATGTTAAATGCAATTGATGCATCGCATTAGGATAACTTTGCAGGCTGCTGCAATGTTAAATGCAGTGATGGCCTTGCATTAAAGTCACCTAGCTACCCCCAATGGATGTTATATGCTTTAAATTAATTGCAATAATTTTGCAAAACCTCTCAAATGTTAAATGCAACAAATGCATCGCATTAGGATGACTTTTCAGGCTGCTGCAATCTTAAATGCAGTGATCGCCTTGCATTAAAGAAATATTGCAACACCCTGCGATGTGAAATGCAATAATAATCCTGCAAAACCTCTCAAATGTTAAATGCGACTAATGCATCGTATTAATATAACTTTGCCGGCTGCTGCATTGTTAAATGCAGCGCTGGCGTTGCATTAAAGCAATATTGCAACCCCTGGGATGTTAAATGCAATAAAATTAATTGCAATAATTTTGCAAAACCTCTCAAATGTTAAATGCAACAAATGCATCGCATTAGGATGACTTTTCAGGCTGCTGCAATGTTAAATGCAGTGATCGCCTTGCATTAAAGAAATATTGCGACACCCTGCGATGTGAAATGCAATAATAATGCTGCAAAACCTCTCAAATGTTAAATGCGACTAATGCATCGTGTTAGGATAACTTTGCAGGCTGCTGCATTGTTAAATGCAGCGCTGGCGTTGCATTAAAGCATTATTGCAACCCCTGGGATGTTAAATGCAATATAATTAATTGCAATAATTTTGCAAAACCTCTCAAATGTTAAATGCAACAAATGCATCGCATTAGGATGACTTTTCAGGCTGCTGCAATGTTAAATGCAGTGAGCGCCTTGCATTAAAGAAATATTGCAACATCCTGCGATGTGAATTGCAATAATAATCCTGCAAAACCTCTCAAATGTTAAATGCGACTAATGCATCGTATTAGGATAACTTTGCAGGCTGCTGCATTGTTAAATGCAGCGCTGGCGTTGCATTAAAGCAATATTGCAACCCCTGGGATGTTAAATGCAATAAAATTAATTGCAATAATTTTGCAAAACCTCTCAAATGTTAAATGCAACAAATGCATCGCATTAGGATGACTTTTCAGGCTGCTGCAATGTTAAATGCAGTGATCGCCTTGCATTAAAGAAATATTGCAACACCCTGCGATGTGAAATGCAATAATAATCCTGCAAAACCTCTCAAATGTTAAATGCGACTAATGCATCGTATTAGGATAACTTTGCAGGCTGCTGCATTGTTAAATGCAGCGCTGGCGTTGCATTAAAGCAATATTGCAACCCCCTGGGATGTTAAATGCAATAAAATTAATTGCAATAATTTTGCAAAACCTCTCAAATGTTAAATGCAATTAATGCAACGCATTAGAACAACTTTGCAGGCTCCTGCAATGTTAAATGCAGCGCAGGCCTTGCATTAAAGCAAAATTGCAGCTGTTCTGGGGTATTAAACGCATTAAAATCATTGTAATAATCATGCAAAATCTCTCAAATGTTCAATGCAACTAATGCATCGTATTCTGATAACATTGCAGACTGCTGCAAAGTTAAATGCAGTGATGGCCTTGCATTAAAGAAATATTGCAGCCTCCTGGGATGTTTAATGCAATAAAATTAATTGCAATAATCATGCAAAACCACTCAAATGTTAAATGCAACTGATGCAATGCATTAAAATCTTTATTGGTGTACGGTTCCTCCTGACATCCATCCACCCACCCACCCATCGATCAATCAATCTTTTGTAGCGTGTTGATAAAGGCAAGGAGCCAGGTATTTTGGGAAGGTATATTTATTGGTTCGTGGGTCTCAGACGGGTCTAGTCTGCCGGAATGGCTTGGCGCCCAAACCTTGTCCTTTTATACCTGAGTCCAGGACCGCCTCCCGGGACTGGTCCATTCCCGTGCCGAGGGGTCGGTAGTAGTATGGCCCGACCCTTGGGAGCCGCCACAGTACCCCCCCCCAGATCCGGAGGCACGAAACGCACTGGTGGTCGCACAACCCGACCGGACCGCGTACGGTAATCGGTTGACAGAGGGGCCGGCGGAGGCACAGTTGGAGAGACAGGCGGTGGGACCCGCAAAGGGGGGCGACCTCGTGGCCGAGGCTGGGCCACCCGTACCGGTTGGTCGATGTCTAAGTGGGCCGGCTTCAGGCGGTCAATTGACACGGCCTCCGGCCGGCCCCCCATGTCCAAAACAAAGGTTGTCTGCCCGTGCTCCAGCACCCGGTACGGGCCTTCATACGGCCTCTGGAGTGGCGCCTGGTGGGCGTCACGGCGCAGGAACACAAAGGCGCAGTCCTGGAGGGCCGATGGCACGTAAGGGCGGAATGTCCCATGGCGGGACGTCGGCACGGGTGCGAGCTTGCCAACTCGCTCTCGGAGGCGATGTAGGGTGGATGAGGGCGGTTCCTCTCGCCCCGGCAACGAGGGCACGAACTCCCCGGGCACCGTGAGCGGAGACCCGTAGACGAGCTCCGCTGAGGATGAAGCCAGGTCTTCCTTGGGGGCAGTCCGGATGCCCAGCAAAACCCATGGTAGCTCGTCCATCCAGTCGGGGCCGGCGAGTCGCGCCTTCAGCGCTGCCTTCAGCTGCCGGTGGAACCTCTCCACCAAGCCGTTTGCCTGCGGGTGATAGGCCGTGGTGTGGTGCAGCCGCACGCCCAACAGGTGGGCCATGGCCGACCACAGCTCGGAGGTGAACTGTGGCCCCCGGTCCGATGAGATGACCACCGGCACACCAAAGCGAGCAATCCAGTGCGCGGCCAATGCACGAGCGCATGTGGCTGTAGATGTATCAGCCAGTGGTATGGCCTCCGGCCACCGCGTGAAGCGGTCCACCACCGTGAAGAGGTGGGTGATGCCCCGGGACGGCGGGAGCGGGCCCACAATGTCCACGTGCAGGTGGTCGAAACGGCGGCAGGGTAGACCGATCCCTTGGAGTGGCGCCCGGACGTGGCGTTGAATTTTCGACGTCTGGCACGGAATGCAGGTGCGGGCCCATTGGCCAACCTGCTTGCGCAGACCATGCCACATGAACCGCGCAGCTACCAAGGAGATCGTTGCCCGGATGGATGGGTGAGCCAGCCCGTGGACCACGTCGAACACCCTCCTGCGCCACGCGGCCGGGACGATGGGGCGCGGCTGACCTGCCGACACATCGCAAAGTATCGTCGTCGCTCCGGGGCCGAGGGGAACATCCTCAAGGCGGAGGCCAGAGATGGCAGTCCGGTAGGCGGGCATCTCCCCGTCCGTTAGTTGGGCCTCCGCCAGGGCAGAATAATCAATGCCGGGTGCCACTTCTAACACGGCATTGATGGCGGGGCGAGACAATGCGTCGGCCACCCGGTTTTCCTTCCCCTCGATAAAGCGGATGGAGGTGGTAAATTCGGATATGTAGGCCAACTGGCGCTGCTGTCGGGCGGACCATGGGTCGGAGACCTTTGCCAGGGCGAAAGTGAGCGGCTTGTGGTCCGTGTAAGCGGTGAACGGGCGGCCCTCCAGAAAATAGCGGAAGTGACGAACGGCCAGGTACAGGGCGAGGAGCTCGCGGTCGAAAGCGCTGTACTTCTTCTGGGCGTTGTCGAGGTGCCGGCTGAAGAAGGCCAGGGGGCGCCAACCCCCGTCTGTGAGTTGCTCCAGTACGCCACCAACCGCCAACTCTGAGGCGTCCACCGTAAGGGCTGTCGGGGCATCCTCCCGTGGGTGAACAAGCAGCACAGCCCGAGCCAGGGCCTCCTTCGCGCCGTCAAAGGCTGTTACGGCCTCGTCGGTCCACACGATGGTCTTGCGCTTGCCCGCCAGCAGCTCGTATAGCGGCCGCATGATGTGGGCCGCGGATGGCAGGAACCGGTGATAAAATGCCACCATGCCGACGAACTCCTGCAGGCCACGCACCGAGGACGGACGGGGAAACTGGCGGATGGCGTCTACTTTGTCCGGCAGGGGAACCGCTCCTTGCGAGGACACACGGTGGCCGAGAAAGTCGATTGTGGCCACGCCAAAGCGGCACTTGGCGAGGTTTATGGCCAACCCGTGTTCGCTGAGCCACTGGAAAAGCTGCCGGAGGTGAGCACAGTGCTCCTGCCGCGAGCGGCTGGCTACCAAGATGTCGTCGAGGTAGACGAACAGGAAATCCAACCCGCGACAAACGCCGTTCATTAATCGTTGGAATGACTGGGCGGCGTTCTTGAGGCCGAACGGCATCCGTACGAACTCGTAGAGTCCGAACGGCGTGATGATTGCCGTCTTGGGTACATCCTCCGGGTGGACCGGGATCTGGTTGTAACCTCGCACCAGATCCACCTTTGAAAATATCGTGGCCCCAGCCAAATGGGCGTTGAAGTCCTGGATGTGGGGCACGGGGTATCGGTCCTCGGCGGTAGCGACGTTCAGCCGCCGATAATCCCCGCAAGGCCTCCAGCCCCCGTTTGCCTTGGGGACCATGTGGAGTGGAGATGCCCATGGGCTGTTGGAAGGGCGGACGATCCCCAAGGACTCCATCGTACGGAACTCCTGTCGTGCCAGGCGTAGTTTCTCAGGCGGGAGTCGGCGTGCTCGTGCGTGGAGGGGTGGGCCGGTAGTCGTGATATAATGGAACACCCCATGCTTGGGGGTCGATGACCGGAATTGCGGGGCCATAATATCCGGAAAGTCCGCCAGCACCCGAGCGAAATGGGAGTCCACGGACGACAGCGGGCGTATAACGGGGTCGTTCAGCCGCAACGCGATGGGCTCCATCGTGGCGGAGTGGACCAAGCGCTGCTGCCTGACGTCCACGAGGAGAGAATGAGCCCGCAGAAAGTCGGCCCCGAGCAACGGCTGGGAGACGTCGGCGATCGTAAACAGCCACGTAAAATGACTGGCGCCGAAAACGATGTGGACCGTGCGGACGCCATACGTCTGGATAATGCTCCCATTTGCCGCGGTGAGGATGGGCCCCCGCTTCCCAGAACGAATGTCCAGCGGCGAAGGGGGCAGGACGCTCAGCTCCGCCCCGGTATCCACGAGGAAGCGGCTCCCGGACCGCCGATCCCAGGCGAAGAGGCGGTGAATCTGGCCGGCCACCGCAGGGACTATTGGTAGCCGGCCCGGGCGTTTTCCGGAAATGTGCACGGCTGGCGGCATTGTCGGGCTGCCGCACCCCAGCGCTGGTGGTAATAACACCAGTACCTCTTGCTGGTGCTGGCTGGAGCCTGCTGGTGTGGGACTGCCGGTGCACGACCCGCAATGGCCACCGGGGGCGATCTCGCAGGCCTCCGGGACGTAGCTGTCACTCCTTCCACAGCTCCCCCGCCCGACCGGAGAAAATCGGGCGCTTCTCGAGTGACGTTAAGCGCACTGACGTCATCACGGCGCGCCGCCCACAGCGCGTCCGCGCGCCTGCCGAGGGCCCGGGTGTCTTCAAAGGAGGCGTCGGTGAGCTGCAGGCGAATGTCGGCCGGCAGCAGGTGCAGGTACGTATACTCGAACATCAGGCACGGTCTGTGCCCGTCGAGCAGCGCGACCATCTCCTTCAGGAGGCTAAATGGGCGCCGGTCACCGAGGCCTGGCATGTGGAGGAGCCTTTCGGCCCGCTCCATTCGGGTTAGCCCGTAGGTTTGGAGCAGCAGCTCCTTAAGGGCTTCATATTTACCGTCGGCCGGTGGGTCCTGGAGGAACTCCGTTACCTCTTCGGCCGCGTCCTGGTCAAGGGCTCCCACCAGGTGGAAAAACCGGGTGTTATCCACTGTAATGCCCTGCAGCTGGAACTGGGCCTCCGCTTGGTAAAACCAAATGCGAGCCCGGGTGGTCCAGAAGGTCGGGAGCTTGATTGCTACCGCGTCGACAGCTGGGGCCTGGTCGGCCTGCGAGCCGGACGGGCGGTCGGCTTCTGCTTTTGTGCCCATCCTAATGAATGGACCGTCGAGGTCACCAATGTAGCGTGTTGATAAAGGCAAGGAGCCAGGTATTTTGGGAAGGTATATTTATTGGTTCGTGGGTCTCAGACGGGTCTAGTCTGCCGGAATGGCTTGGCGCCCAAACCTTGTCCTTTTATACCTGAGTCCAGGACCGCCTCCCGGGACTGGTCCATTCCCGTGCCGAGGGGTCGGTAGTAGTATGGCCCGACCCTTGGGAGCCGCCACACTTTGATTAATTCTTATTATTATTAATAATATTAATTATTATTACTATAGTATTATTATTGTATTTACTACCCCCGGCACGTAGCGGAACCTCCAGGGCAGGGAGGAGACTATCCGGCATTTGGAAGTGCTTCCGGGAAGTGTGTCTGATGTGTGTGGGTCTGTGTGTGTCTGTGTGTGTGTCTGTGTGTGTGTCTGTGTTTGGGTTTGTGTTTGGGTTTGTGTTTGGGTCTGTGTTTGGGTTTTGTGTTTGGGTTTGTGTTTGGGTCTGTGTTTGGGTCTGTGTTTGAGTTTGTGTTTGGGTTTGGGTTTGTGTTTGGGTCTGTTGCAATAATCATGCAAAACCGCTCAAATGTTAAATGCAATTGATGCATCGCATTAGGATAACTTTGCAGGCTGCTGCAATGTTAAATGCAGTGATGGCCTTGCATTAAAGTCACCTAGCTACCCCCAATGGATGTTATATGCTTTAAATTAATTGCAATAATTTTGCAAAACCTCTCAAATGTTAAATGCAACAAATGCATCGCATTAGGATGACTTTTCAGGCTGCTGCAATGTTAAATGCAGTGATCGCCTTGCATTAAAGAAATATTGCAACACCCTGCGATGTGAAATGCAATAATAATCCTGCAAAACCTCTCAAATGTTAAATGCGACTAATGCATCATATTAGGATAACTTTGCAGGCTGCTGCATTGTTAAATGCAGCGCTGGCGTTGCATTAAAGCAATATTGCAACCCCCTGGGATGTTAAATGCAATAAAATTAATGGCAATAATTTTGCAAAACCTCTCAAATGTTAAATGCAATTAATGCAACGCATTAGAACAACTTTGCAGGCTCCTGCAATATTAAATGCAGCGCAGGCCTTGCATTAAAGCAAAATTGCAGCTGTTCTGGGGTATTAAACGCATTAAAATCATTGTAATAATCATGCAAAATCTCTCAAATGTTCAATGCAACTAATGCATCGTATTATGATAACATTGCAGACTGCTGCAAAATTAAATGCAGTGATGGCCTTGCATTAAAGAAATATTGCAGCCTCCTGGGATGTTTAATGCAATAAAATTAATTGCAATAATCATGCAAAACCACTCAAATGTTAAATGCAACTGATGCAACGCATTAAAATCTTTATTGGTGTACGGTTCCTCCTGACATCCATCCACCCACCCACCGATCGATCGATCAATCTTTGATTAATTCTTATTATTATTAATAATATTAATTATTATTACTATAGTATTATTATTGTATTTACTACCCCCGGCACGTAGCGGAACCTCCAGGGCAGGGAGGAGACTATCCGGCATTTGGAAGTGCTTCCGGGAAGTGTGTCTGATGTGTGTGGGTCTGTGTGTGTCTGTGTGTGTGTCTGTGTGTGTGTCTGTGTGTGGGTGTGTGTTTGGGTCTGTGTTTGAGTCTGTGTTTGGGTCTGTGTTTGGGTCTGTGTTTGGGTTTGTGTTTAGGTTTGTGTTTGGGTTTGTGTTTGGGTTTGTGTTTGGGTCTGTGTTTGGGTCTGTGTTTGGGTTTGTGTTTGGGTTTGTGTTTGGGTCTGTGTTTGGGTTTGTGTTTGGGTTTGTGTTTGGGTCTGTGTTTGGGTCTGTGTTTGGGTTTGTGTTTGGGTTTGTGTTTGAGTTTGTGTTTGGGTTTGGGTTTGGGTTTGTGTTTGGGTCTGTTGCAATAATCATGCAAAACCGCTCAAATGTTAAATGCAATTGATGCATCGCATTAGGATAACTTTGCAGGCTGCTGCAATGTTAAATGCAGTGATGGCCTTGCATTAAAGTCACCTAGCTACCCCCAATGGATGTTATATGCTTTAAATTAATTGCAATAATTTTGCAA
>NW_027602938.1:2500-24800 GCF_053455715.1 Rhinoraja longicauda
GACAAGCAGGGAGAGGGTAGACTTCCTCGACACTACAGTCTTTAAACTACCGTCAGCTGACGACCAAGTCCAAAAACTAGCCACCAAAGTCTTTTTCAAACCCACAGACACCCACACCCTTTTACACACCACGAGCCACCACCCAAAACACACCTTTAGGGGTATTGTCAAGTCACAACTGACACGCTTTCACCGGATATGCACCAGGGAGGAGGACTTTGCCCAGGCCACCACCACCCTTTTCACCGCTCTCAGGCAGAGGGGGTACTGCAGACGTAGATTAAGACACATTAAGGCAGACTTCCTAAAAGGCACGCAAGGACCCAGACCCAGGCCAGGCTTGACACGCAACTTGCCACTAATAACAGGGTACGGTAGCATGGCCGTCCAGGCCCACAAAATAGTCAAGGGCCGCTTTGAACAATTCCAAAGAGGATTTGTCACACTGCAGGGATACAAAGCAATGTCAGCGTTCAAGAGGGCTAAAAACCTGAAGGATATCTTGGTCAGTACTAGCCTCCAAACGAGCTCAGGCTGCGGTCAAAGGCAATGTAGGGCCTGCATTCACTTGACAATAGCCAAAAACATAGAGAACACTGTGACGGGAAAGAGAAAGCAGATAGCACAGAGAATAACCTGCGAGCAAAAGAATGTAGTGTATGCAATTAAATGTAAGCAGTGCCACTTACTGTACATTGGCGAAACAGGCAACAGCCTCAGAGTCAGACTGACAGGACACATCAGCAACATCACGAGGGGAGACCAGTCCGTCCCCATTAGCAGACACTTCCAACAGCACGGGGTCCAGTCCCTTGAGATCATGGGTCTGGAAACAAATGTAAATTGGTCAACCGGGCGTAGGAAGAGGGCAGAGAGGCTATGGATCAAAGCGTTACAGACAAAAGAACCCAATGGCCTGAACCTAGCATAAACTCAAACTTAGGGTGGAACCTCACTGACTCCTAAAAATCGACAGAAGGGCAAGTTAAAAGGCGAACAGATTTGGACAAGGGTGATGAGACCGTGGGCCAGACTAAAGTGGCAGTATATGGCGAAAAGGAATCTCCAGGGGGAGATCATTAAGCGCCAGAGGGCATTTTGGCCTACTGTCCGACAAATCACAACCTAACCTATGCAGTGACACGGGCCTCATCACCCGGGCAAATCAAAATCGCAGGAGTGGCCGGCCACACAAAAGATTCAAAGAGTCAGGAGGGGGAAACCTAATCCACGGGGAAATATGGTATTAAGATACCAACCTAAATAGCGTTGACAAGAATAATTACAGGCACAGACTTATACATCCCTCCAAACAGGCAGGATGCAAACATATGGTTGGACAGGAGAGGGCAGTCACAGCATGAAGGGACATTAATACACAACTAAAGTTACCATCTCTGCAAGCTGGGGATGCTGTTTCAGATAAGATTACAAGGAGAAAGGATTATAATATGATTACAACTCTCAACACTCACCCCAACAAGAATGGCAATACCCCCCACCCTCATCCCAGATCACCCCAAACAACCCAAAAGACCCTTGACACCTATACCCCTACCTCACAAGGATAGATGATACCCTCCACCCTCACCCCAGAGGGGTTCCCTATGCTCCCTTCCCCACTAATAAACCTAACCCTAACACCAGACTACCCCAAACAGTCCCCAAAAAAAAACCCTAGGCACCCACCCTCAAACCGCAGCAAGTTAGGCGGCACCCTCCATCCTCACGCCAGAGATGGCCCCTGTGCCCACCCCCCAAACCTAACCCTAACAGCGGACTGCACTGGATCACCCCAAACAGTCCCCAAAAGACCCTTGGCACCTACCCTCAACTATTACAACTCTCAACACTCACCCCAACAAGAAGGGCAATACCCCCCCACCCTCATCCCAGATCACCCCAAACAACCCAAAAGACCCTTGACACCTATACCCCTACCTCACAAGGATAGATCATACCCTCCACCCTCACCCCAGAGGGGGTCCCTATGCTCCCTTCCCCACCCATAAACCTAACCCTAACACCAGACTACACCAGACCACCCCAAACAGTCCCCAAAAAACCCTAGGCACCCACCCTCAAACCGCAGCAAGTTAGGCGGCACCCTCCATCCTCACGCCAGAGATGGCCCCTGTGCCCACCCCCCAAACCTAACCCTAACAGCGGACTGCACTGGATCACCCCAAACAGTCCCAAAAAGACCCTTGGCACCTACCCTCAACTCAACAAGGATAGGCTATAACCCCCACCCCCAGAAACTAACCGTAACATCGGGTTGCATAGGCCCTCCCCAAACAACCCAAAAGACCCCCAAAAGAGGATCTTAAACCTTTGTAAATAGATGATTCAACCTGCATCAGAGGACCCCTTAGACCCAGAGACCCCCCATCACACCTGGAACACAGCTAGCTCCCCCAGAAAAGATGGACTATTGAAGGGAGCGATAGGACCCTTACACACTCACAACACGATGCCCACTCCCACCTCAGCCACAAACCCCCCCCCCCCCCATCACACAATGGCCACAGACCAGGTATGGGTTTGCAAAGCACACTCACTCACAACAAAGATTGCAGAACATGATAATAGACAGGAGGCCAGAGGAATGCAGAAAACATTAACAGCAGATCAAAAAGCAGGAGGCCAGGAACACAACCAAAGAACACAAAGAAGTGGACCGACGAATTGAGACAAAGAATAGGTATGACATCAGCAGTCCCAACCAAAGTGACCGGTCCTAAGACAACACATGGGAGGAATAAACCCAGAAAGGGAGGTACTTTCAACCCACCCTTTATAAACCACACACCGACCAGAAGTAGATCTCTTTCCCTGATGAAGCTACAGCGATAGCGAAACTGGAAAAGTCGTTGCCCAGTCGGGAAGAGTTCGGCAAGCGGTCCCCGCAAGCTGGAAAGAAAACCAAAGACTTGGTGAGCACCTTGGTGTTAACCTTACGCAGCTAGAAATAATTGATGTAAAGAATTGATGTTTATAGTTTACTGCACTAGCATTACAGTACAGTTTATTACAGTATAAGTTTTCTCCACACTGTACTAACCAAACCAGAAATGAGTAATAGCATGCAGATGTTAGGGGGGGCAGAGTTTAACAATGGGAATCTCGACCAGCACAGGAATCAATCGAGACCGAGGGATTCCTTTGCAGTCGCTGTTCGAGTAATTTATAAAATGGCCCAGACTCTACACCATCTGAGGGTTCTGCAAGAGCAGAGCCAACCTCCTAGAGGTATCAGGAGACAGGCGAGGATATTGACACACTTTATAAAACCGGCTAATCCCACCCAGGCAACATTACAAAAATTGGCCTCTAATGCTGACACCTGGGCAGAACAAACACGACAAATTTTGGTTGAACATTACCAAAACAGCTTGTATGATCTGGACAAAGTGTACCTGGAGGGCGAACCGACCAATCGGGTCCAGGAGGCGGTCGCCAAAGCCTTAATTTGGAACAAGAAAAATTTGGGGGATAAATTTAAAATCCGAATTGAGGATTTGAGAGAACGAGTCTTGGGCCTGACCTCAGAGACGGGACTGAGACAGAGAGGCAGCCTGCGGGAGCCCCAGCCCCGCAGGCACACCGCCGCAACTTCCAATGTTGCGGTACACATACCGCAGGCGTTGTTTGCTGTTTCGCAGGAGAGCCGGATCGACCGACCCCAGGCCGAATGGACGACCGCCCGGACGGCGCCCCGACCCGCTCCTGCTCCCCGCAGCCCCGACATTACTCCCCCCACCACCCCGGTGCGCCCACCTATCAGCCCCGAGATCGTAGTGTTGCGGCGGCTGGACCTCCTGGCGCAGGCCGGCTCCCCGCCACTCGACCCCCAGGCCCACCTCCAGTGGGACAGCGCGGTCCGATCAGAGGACTGGACATGTTGCCCGAGCACCGAATCACCCAGCACGTCAGCCCCGATCCACCGGGGCCCCGACACTCACGCCCAGTTGCCCCGTAGACCACGGGTACAGCGGAGACCTTCCCGGAGTGAGACCGAATCGAACGCGCAGCCTGCAGGGCCTCAGCCCGGAAATGACGTCACTGCCCCGTTGCAACAGGCAACCTTGTCCCCCCCGACAGTTCCCTCCCGCCCGACAGTTCCCTCTCTCCCACCGGCTCCTTCCACATCCACACACAGGGTCCCATCACCCAGGGAGAGACCAGCACGCAGGACCTGCACACAACAGCATAGGGTCCCCACGGCCCCGACCACCGACACAGTGAGGGACTCACAGGACGACTTCCAGCAGCACACACAGGGAGGTCCGGTAAATAACAGGCAGAGACAGGCTGAAGTAACTAGGCATCCCAATTCAAAACAGAAGAATGTAACCTGGAAACTCCAGCCCAGTAAGCCCGTTTTAATAATTGGAGATTCCAACATTTCTAGGACCCCAAAATGTCCCAACGACAACACACAATTGGACAGCTATCCAGGAGCCAAATTTATACATGGCACTGCCATCCTCGAGAAATTAGGGGAATGCCCAGAAACTCAGAAAGTGGTTCTTTCAATGGGCATCAATAATCGGACACAAAGACCACTGACGGCCATCAAACAACTCCAAGCACTAGTAAAGATGGCCAGTCGTAAATTCCCTAATGCTAGCATATGGGTCCCGGTCATCAACTTCAGCCAGTCTCTCCCAGCACCAGAGCAGGCAACACTCAGGCAGCTCAACGACCACATACAGACCAAGAGGCACATACCCGCTCTCCCTCCCGGCCAGTTCAGAGTAGGCCCAGATCACATTCACTGGACAGAGAACACGGCCCGAGCCATGATCCGAGAGTGGATGAAGTCTTTAAACTAATGGGGACACCATGCCAAGAGAGGCAGGGCCTACAATTAGGTAAAACCATCATCAACCTTTCCCAGACATTCACCCTCACCAAAATCCAAGAGAGAGTATTGAACAGGGGCCTCACCTTCGTCCCTACTCCAAAATCGCACAAAGAACAAGTACAGGGGGACCTGTTTAGATTCTATCGAGCCATCATGTTAATACACCACTTTTGTGACGTGGAGTCGGGGGAAAGATTACCCTTCACCCCACGCACAGGATGGACCCCAGATGAGGACCAGGTCCCTAGAGAGATCACAGAATTCATGACAGAAACAGCATCTGCCATCAGGGACATGCCCATGACAAAGGATAGGCCCAATCTCACTAGAAAAGAGAGGGAGGCCATGGCAGAACTGAGGGACAACAATGAGATAGTGATCAAACCAGCAGACAAGGGGAGCAGTATCGTCATCATGGACAGACAACAGTACCTGTTCGAGGCGCACAGACAACTGAACAAGGTAGAACACTACACCAAGTTAGATGAGCCTATATATAGAGAAACACAAGAGGAAATAGGGGAAATCTTGGAGGAGCTTAGGACGTCAGGATACATCCGACAGAAACAAGTAGAATACCTAACAGGAGCACAACCCAGGGCGAGGAAATTCTACATGCTCCCAAAGATACACAAAAACCCAGACACGTGGACGGTGCCTGGAGAAATACCTCCAGGTAGGCCCATTGTGTCAGACTGCAGTAGCGAATCCTACGGGGTAGCAGAATACATTGACCACTATCTCAATCCACTGGCACAGCAACACCCCAGCTACATTAAAGACACCTACCACTTCACTCGAATAGTCAACTCCCTTAGCATACCACCCGATGCGATACTCTTTACCATGGATGTGGAAAGCCTGTACACAAACATAGAGACAGACAGGGGGATAGAGGCGGTTAAAAACACACTGCAGAGAAATCCTGACCTGGAGAGACCAGACGAGGCCTTAGTCAAATTACTTTACCTGGGATTGACAAAGAACGATTTTGAATTTAACGGGGAGTTCTACCTACAAGTTAAAGGGACGGCAATGGGGAAGAAGTTTG
This sequence comes from Rhinoraja longicauda, assembly GCF_053455715.1. Taxonomy (NCBI): domain Eukaryota; kingdom Metazoa; phylum Chordata; class Chondrichthyes; order Rajiformes; family Arhynchobatidae; genus Rhinoraja; species Rhinoraja longicauda. The sequence continues at coordinate 8,422 of NW_027602938.1, forward strand.
CCCCGGCTTATGCCAACATATACATGGCAGAGTGGGAAGAGACGGCCTTCCTGAAATGCCCCAAGCGCCCCATGTGCTACTACAGGTTCTTAGATGACATCTGGGGAGTGTGGACACACTCAGAAGGGGAGTTAGAGGGGTTCATCGACATACTTAATGCCCACCACCCTTCCATCAAAATTAAAGCTTTGACAAGCAGGGAGAGGGTAGACTTCCTCGACACTACAGTCTTTAAACTACCGTCAGCTGACGACCAAGTCCAAAAACTAGCCACCAAAGTCTTTTTCAAACCCACAGACACCCACACCCTTTTACACACCACGAGCCACCACCCAAAACACACCTTTAGGGGTATTGTCAAGTCACAACTGACACGCTTTCACCGGATATGCACCAGGGAGGAGGACTTTGCCCAGGCCACCACCACCCTTTTCACCGCTCTCAGGCAGAGGGGGTACTGCAGACGTAGATTAAGACACATTAAGGCAGACTTCCTAAAAGGCACGCAAGGACCCAGACCCAGGCCAGGCTTGACACGCAACTTGCCACTAATAACAGGGTACGGTAGCATGGCCGTCCAGGCCCACAAAATAGTCAAGGGCCGCTTTGAACAATTCCAAAGAGGATTTGTCACACTGCAGGGATACAAAGCAATGTCAGCGTTCAAGAGGGCTAAAAACCTGAAGGATATCTTGGTCAGTACTAGCCTCCAAACGAGCTCAGGCTGCGGTCAAAGGCAATGTAGGGCCTGCATTCACTTGACAATAGCCAAAAACATAGAGAACACTGTGACGGGAAAGAGAAAGCAGATAGCACAGAGAATAACCTGCGAGCAAAAGAATGTAGTGTATGCAATTAAATGTAAGCAGTGCCACTTACTGTACATTGGCGAAACAGGCAACAGCCTCAGAGTCAGACTGACAGGACACATCAGCAACATCACGAGGGGAGACCAGTCCGTCCCCATTAGCAGACACTTCCAACAGCACGGGGTCCAGTCCCTTGAGATCATGGGTCTGGAAACAAATGTAAATTGGTCAACCGGGCGTAGGAAGAGGGCAGAGAGGCTATGGATCAAAGCGTTACAGACAAAAGAACCCAATGGCCTGAACCTAGCATAAACTCAAACTTAGGGTGGAACCTGACTGACTCCTAAAAATCGACAGAAGGGCAAGTTAAAAGGCGAACAGATTTGGACAAGGGTGATGAGACCGTGGGCCAGACTAAAGTGGCAGTATATGGCGAAAAGGAATCTCCAGGGGGAGATCATTAAGCGCCAGAGGGCATTTTGGCCTACTGTCCGACAAATCACAACCTAACCCTGACCCTGACCCTGACCCTGACCCTGACCCTGACCCTGACCCTGACCCTGACCCTGACCCTAACCCTAACCCTAACCCTAACCCTAACCCTAACCGGCTAATCCCACCCAGGCAGCATTACAAAAATTGGCCTCTAATGCTGACACCTGGGCAGAACAAACACGACAAATTTTGGTTGAACATTACCAAAACAGCTTGTATGATCTGGACAAAGTGTACCTGGAGGGCGAACCGACCAATCGGGTCCAGGAGGCGGTCGCCAAAGCCTTAATTTGGAACAAGAAAAATTTGGGGGATAAATTTAAAATCCGAATTGAGGATTTGAGAGAACGAGTCTTGGGCCTAACCTCAGAGACGGGACTGAGACAGAGAGGCAGCCTGCGGGAGCCCCAGCCCCGCAGGCACACCGCCGCAACTTCCAATGTTGCGGTACACATACCGCAGGCGTTGTTTGCTGTTTCGCAGGAGAGCCGGATCGACCGACCCCAGGCCGAATGGACGACCGCCCGGACGGCGCCCCGACCCGCTCCTGCTCCCCGCAGCCCCGACATTACTCCCCCCACCACCCCGGTGCGCCCACCCATCAGCCCCGAGATCGTAGTGTTGCGGCGGCTGGACCTCCTGGCGCAGGCCGGCTCCCCGCCACTCGACCCCCAGGCCCACCTCCAGTGGGACAGCGCAGTCCGATCAGAGGACTGGACATGTTGCCCGAGCACCGAATCACCCAGCACGTCAGCCCCGATCCACCGGGGCCCCGACACTCACGCCCAGTTGCCCCGTAGACCACGGGTACAGCGGAGACCTTCCCGGAGTGAGACCGAATCGAACGCGCAAGCCTGCAGGGCCTCAGCCCGGAAATGACGTCACTGCCCCGTTGCAACAGGCAACCTTGTCCCCCCCGACAGTTCCCTCCCGCCCGACAGTTCCCTCTCCCCCACCGGCTCCTTCCACATCCACACACAGGGTCCCATCACCCAGGGAGAGACCAGCACGCAGGACCTGCACACAACAGCATAGGGTCCCCACGGCCCCGACCACCGACACAGTGAGGGACTCACAGGACGACTTCCAGCAGCGCACACAGGGAGGTCCGGTAAATAACAGGCAGAGACAGGCTGAAGTAACTAGGCATCCCAATTCAAAACAGAAGAATGTAACCTGGAAACTCCAGCCCAGTAAGCCCGTTTTAATAATTGGAGATTCCAACATTTCTAGGATCCCAAAATGTCCCAACGACAACACACAATTGGACAGCTATCCAGGAGCCAAATTTATACATGGCACTGCCATCCTCGAGAAATTAGGGGAATGCCCAGAAACTCAGAAAGTGGTTCTTTCAATGGGCATCAATAATCGGACACAAAGACCACTGACGGCCATCAAACAACTCCAAGCACTAGTAAAGATGGCCAGTCGTAAATTCCCTAATGCTAGCATATGGGTCCCGGTCATCAACTTCAGCCAGTCTCTCCCAGCACCAGAGCAGGCAACACTCAGGCAGCTCAACGACCACATACAGACCAAGAGGCACATACCCGCTCTCCCTCCCGGCCAGTTCAGAGTAGGCCCAGATCACATTCAATGGACAGAGAACACGGCCCGAGCCATGATCCGAGAGTGGATGAAGTCTTTAAACTAATGGGGACACCATGCCAAGAGAGGCAGGGCCTACAATTAGGTAAAACCATCATCAACCTTTCCCAGACATTCACCCTCACCAAAATCCAAGAGAGAGTATTGAACAGGGGCCTCACCTTCGTCCCTACTCCAAAATCGCACAAAGAACAAGTACAGGGGGACCTGTTTAGATTCTATCGAGCCATCATGTTAATACACCACTTTTGTGACGTGGAGTCGGGGGAAAGATTACCCTTCACCCCACGCACAGGATGGACCCCAGATGAGGACCAGGTCCCTAGAGAGATCACAGAATTCATGACAGAAACAGCATCTGCCATCAGGGACATGCCCATGACAAAGGATAGGCCCAATCTCACCAGAAAAGAGAGGGAGGCCATGGCAGAACTGAGGGACAACAATGAGATAGTGATCAAACCAGCAGACAAGGGGAGCAGTATCGTCATCATGGACAGACAACAGTACCTGTTCGAGGCGCACAGACAACTGAACAAGGTAGAACACTACACCAAGTTAGATGAGCCTATATATAGAGAAACACAAGAGGAAATAGGGGAAATCTTGGAGGAGCTTAGGACGTCAGGATACATCCGACAGAAACAAGTAGAATACCTAACAGGAGCACAACCCAGGGCGAGGAAATTCTACATGCTCCCAAAGATACACAAAAACCCAGACACGTGGACGGTGCCTGGAGAAATACCTCCAGGTAGGCCCATTGTGTCAGACTGCAGTAGCGAATCCTACGGGGTAGCAGAATACATTGACCACTATCTCAATCCACTGGCACAGCAACACCCCAGCTACATTAAAGACACCTACCACTTCACTCGAATAGTCAACTCCCTTAGCATACCACCCGATGCGATACTCTTTACCATGGATGTGGAAAGCCTGTACACAAACATAGAGACAGACAGGGCCTTAGTCAAATTACTTTACCTGGGATTGACAAAGAACGATTTTGAATTTAACGGGGAGTTCTACCTACAAGTTAAAGGGACAGCAATGGGGAAGAAGTTTGCCCCGGCTTATGCCAACATATACATGGCAGAGTGGGAAGAGTCGGCCTTCCTGAAATGCCCCAAGCGCCCCATGTGCTACTACAGGTTCTTAGATGACATCTGGGGAGTGTGGACACACTCAGAAGGGGAGTTAGAGGGGTTCATCGACATACTTAATGCCCACCACCCTTCCATCAAAATTAAAGCTTTGACAAGCAGGGAGAGGGTAGACTTCCTCGACACTACAGTCTTTAAACTACCGTCAGCTGACGACCAAGTCCAAAAACTAGCCACCAAAGTCTTTTTCAAACCCACAGACACCCACACCCTTTTACACACCACGAGCCACCACCCAAAACACACCTTTAGGGGTATTGTCAAGTCACAACTGACACGCTTTCACCGGATATGCACCAGGGAGGAGGACTTTGCCCAGGCCACCACCACCCTTTTCACCGCTCTCAGGCAGAGGGGGTACTGCAGACGTAGATTAAGACACATTAAGGCAGACTTCCTAAAAGGCACGCAAGGACCCAGACCCAGGCCAGGCTTGACACGCAACTTGCCACTAATAACAGGGTACGGTAGCATGGCCGTCCAGGCCCACAAAATAGTCAAGGGCCGCTTTGAACAATTCCAAAGAGGATTTGTCACACTGCAGGGATACAAAGCAATGTCAGCGTTCAAGAGGGCTAAAAACCTGAAGGATATCTTGGTCAGTACTAGCCTCCAAACGAGCTCAGGCTGCGGTCAAAGGCAATGTAGGGCCTGCATTCACTTGACAATAGCCAAAAACATAGAGAACACTGTGACGGGAAAGAGAAAGCAGATAGCACAGAGAATAACCTGCGAGCAAAAGAATGTAGTGTATGCAATTAAATGTAAGCAGTGCCACTTACTGTACATTGGCGAAACAGGCAACAGCCTCAGAGTCAGACTGACAGGACACATCAGCAACATCACGAGGGGAGACCAGTCCGTCCCCATTAGCAGACACTTCCAACAGCACGGGGTCCAGTCCCTTGAGATCATGGGTCTGGAAACAAATGTAAATTGGTCAACCGGGCGTAGGAAGAGGGCAGAGAGGCTATGGATCAAAGCGTTACAGACAAAAGAACCCAATGGCCTGAACCTAGCATAAACTCAAACTTAGGGTGGAACCTGACTGACTCCTAAAAATCGACAGAAGGGCAAGTTAAAAGGCGAACAGATTTGGACAAGGGTGATGAGACCGTGGGCCAGACTAAAGTGGCAGTATATGGCGAAAAGGAATCTCCAGGGGGAGATCATTAAGCGCCAGAGGGCATTTTGGCCTACTGTCCGACAAATCACAACCTAACCCTGACCCTGACCCTGACCCTGACCCTGACCCTGACCCTGACCCTGACCCTAACCCTAACCCTAACCCTAACCCTAACCCTAACCCTAACCGGCTAATCCCACCCAGGCAGCATTACAAAAATTGGCCTCTAATGCTGACACCTGGGCAGAACAAACACGACAAATTTTGGTTGAACATTACCAAAACAGCTTGTATGATCTGGACAAAGTGTACCTGGAGGGCGAACCGACCAATCGGGTCCAGGAGGCGGTCGCCAAAGCCTTAATTTGGAACAAGAAAAATTTGGGGGATAAATTTAAAATCCGAATTGAGGATTTGAGAGAACGAGTCTTGGGCCTAACCTCAGAGACGGGACTGAGACAGAGAGGCAGCCTGCGGGAGCCCCAGCCCCGCAGGCACACCGCCGCAACTTCCAATGTTGCGGTACACATACCGCAGGCGTTGTTTGCTGTTTCGCAGGAGAGCCGGATCGACCGACCCCAGGCCGAATGGACGACCGCCCGGACGGCGCCCCGACCCGCTCCTGCTCCCCGCAGCCCCGACATTACTCCCCCCACCACCCCGGTGCGCCCACCCATCAGCCCCGAGATCGTAGTGTTGCGGCGGCTGGACCTCCTGGCGCAGGCCGGCTCCCCGCCACTCGACCCCCAGGCCCACCTCCAGTGGGACAGCGCGGTCCGATCAGAGGACTGGACATGTTGCCCGAGCACCGAATCACCCAGCACGTCAGCCCCGATCCACCGGGGCCCCGACACTCACGCCCAGTTGCCCCGTAGACCACGGGTACAGCGGAGACCTTCCCGGAGTGAGACCGAATCGAACGCGCAGCCTGCAGGGCCTCAGCCCGGAAATGACGTCACTGCCCCGTTGCAACAGGCAACCTTGTCCCCCCCGACAGTTCCCTCCCGCCCGACAGTTCCCTCTCCCCCACCGGCTCCTTCCACATCCACACACAGGGTCCCATCACCCAGGGAGAGACCAGCACGCAGGACCTGCACACAACAGCATAGGGTCCCCACGGCCCCGACCACCGACACAGTGAGGGACTCACAGGACGACTTCCAGCAGCGCACACAGGGAGGTCCGGTAAATAACAGGCAGAGACAGGCTGAAGTAACTAGGCATCCCAATTCAAAACAGAAGAATGTAACCTGGAAACTCCAGCCCAGTAAGCACGTTTTAATAATTGGAGATTCCAACATTTCTAGGATCCCAAAATGTCCCAACGACAACACACAATTGGACAGCTATCCAGGAGCCAAATTTATACATGGCACTGCCATCCTCGAGAAATTAGGGGAATGCCCAGAAACTCAGAAAGTGGTTCTTTCAATGGGCATCAATAATCGGACACAAAGACCACTGACGGCCATCAAACAACTCCAAGCACTAGTAAAGATGGCCAGTCGTAAATTCCCTAATGCTAGCATATGGGTCCCGGTCATCAACTTCAGCCAGTCTCTCCCAGCACCAGAGCAGGCAACACTCAGGCAGCTCAACGACCACATACAGACCAAGAGGCACATACCCGCTCTCCCTCCCGGCCAGTTCAGAGTAGGCCCAGATCACATTCAATGGACAGAGAACACGGCCCGAGCCATGATCCGAGAGTGGATGAAGTCTTTAAACTAATGGGGACACCATGCCAAGAGAGGCAGGGCCTACAATTAGGTAAAACCATCATCAACCTTTCCCAGACATTCACCCTCACCAAAATCCAAGAGAGAGTATTGAACAGGGGCCTCACCTTCGTCCCTACTCCAAAATCGCACAAAGAACAAGTACAGGGGGACCTGTTTAGATTCTATCGAGCCATCATGTTAATACACCACTTTTGTGACGTGGAGTCGGGGGAAAGATTACCCTTCACCCCACGCACAGGATGGACCCCAGATGAGGACCAGGTCCCTAGAGAGATCACAGAATTCATGACAGAAACAGCATCTGCCATCAGGGACATGCCCATGACAAAGGATAGGCCCAATCTCACCAGAAAAGAGAGGGAGGCCATGGCAGAACTGAGGGACAACAATGAGATAGTGATCAAACCAGCAGACAAGGGGAGCAGTATCGTCATCATGGACAGACAACAGTACCTGTTCGAGGCGCACAGACAACTGAACAAGGTAGAACACTACACCAAGTTAGATGAGCCTATATATAGAGAAACACAAGAGGAAATAGGGGAAATCTTGGAGGAGCTTAGGACGTCAGGATACATCCGACAGAAACAAGTAGAATACCTAACAGGAGCACAACCCAGGGCGAGGAAATTCTACATGCTCCCAAAGATACACAAAAACCCAGACACGTGGACGGTGCCTGGAGAAATACCTCCAGGTAGGCCCATTGTGTCAGACTGCAGTAGCGAATCCTACGGGGTAGCAGAATACATTGACCACTATCTCAATCCACTGGCACAGCAACACCCCAGCTACATTAAAGACACCTACCACTTCACTCGAATAGTCAACTCCCTTAGCATACCACCCGATGCGATACTCTTTACCATGGATGTGGAAAGCCTGTACACAAACATAGAGACAGACAGGGCCTTAGTCAAATTACTTTACCTGGGATTGACAAAGAACGATTTTGAATTTAACGGGGAGTTCTACCTACAAGTTAAAGGGACAGCAATGGGGAAGAAGTTTGCCCCGGCTTATGCCAACATATACATGGCAGAGTGGGAAGAGTCGGCCTTCCTGAAATGCCCCAAGCGCCCCATGTGCTACTACAGGTTCTTAGATGACATCTGGGGAGTGTGGACACACTCAGAAGGGGAGTTAGAGGGGTTCATCGACATACTTAATGCCCACCACCCTTCCATCAAAATTAAAGCTTTGACAAGCAGGGAGAGGGTAGACTTCCTCGACACTACAGTCTTTAAACTACCGTCAGCTGACGACCAAGTCCAAAAACTAGCCACCAAAGTCTTTTTCAAACCCACAGACACCCACACCCTTTTACACACCACGAGCCACCACCCAAAACACACCTTTAGGGGTATTGTCAAGTCACAACTGACACGCTTTCACCGGATATGCACCAGGGAGGAGGACTTTGCCCAGGCCACCACCACCCTTTTCACCGCTCTCAGGCAGAGGGGGTACTGCAGACGTAGATTAAGACACATTAAGGCAGACTTCCTAAAAGGCACGCAAGGACCCAGACCCAGGCCAGGCTTGACACGCAACTTGCCACTAATAACAGGGTACGGTAGCATGGCCGTCCAGGCCCACAAAATAGTCAAGGGCCGCTTTGAACAATTCCAAAGAGGATTTGTCACACTGCAGGGATACAAAGCAATGTCAGCGTTCAAGAGGGCTAAAAACCTGAAGGATATCTTGGTCAGTACTAGCCTCCAAACGAGCTCAGGCTGCGGTCAAAGGCAATGTAGGGCCTGCATTCACTTGACAATAGCCAAAAACATAGAGAACACTGTGACGGGAAAGAGAAAGCAGATAGCACAGAGAATAACCTGCGAGCAAAAGAATGTAGTGTATGCAATTAAATGTAAGCAGTGCCACTTACTGTACATTGGCGAAACAGGCAACAGCCTCAGAGTCAGACTGACAGGACACATCAGCAACATCACGAGGGGAGACCAGTCCGTCCCCATTAGCAGACACTTCCAACAGCACGGGGTCCAGTCCCTTGAGATCATGGGTCTGGAAACAAATGTAAATTGGTCAACCGGGCGTAGGAAGAGGGCAGAGAGGCTATGGATCAAAGCGTTACAGACGAAAGAACCCAATGGCCTGAACCTAGCATAAACTCAAACTTAGGGTGGAACCTGACTGACTCCTAAAAATCGACAGAAGGGCAAGTTAAAAGGCGAACAGATTTGGACAAGGGTGATGAGACCGTGGGCCAGACTAAAGTGGCAGTATATGGCGAAAAGGAATCTCCAGGGGGAGATCATTAAGCGCCAGAGGGCATTTTGGCCTACTGTCCGACAAATCACAACCTAACCTATGCAGTGACACGGGCCTCATCACCCGGGCAAATCAAAATCGCAGGAGTGGCCGGCCACACAAAAGATTCAAAGAGTCAGGAGGGGGAAACCTAATCCACGGGGAAATATGGTATTAAGATACCAACCTAAATAGCGTTGACAAGAATAATTACAGGCACAGACTTATACATCCCTCCAAACAGGCAGGATGCAAACATATGGTTGGACAGGAGAGGGCAGTCACAGCATGAAGGGACATTAATACACAACTAAAGTTACCATCTCTGCAAGCTGGGGATGCTGTTTCAGATAAGATTACAAGGAGAAAGGATTATAATATGATTACAACTCTCAACACTCACCCCAACAAGAATGGCAATACCCCCCACCCTCATCCCAGATCACCCCAAACAACCCAAAAGACCCTTGACACCTATACCCCTACCTCACAAGGAGAGATGATACCCTCCACCCTCACCCCAGAGGGGTTCCCTATGCTCCCTTCCCCACTAATAAACCTAACCCTAACACCAGACTACCCCAAACAGTCCCCAAAAAAACCCTAGGCACCCACCCTCAAACCGCAGCAAGTTAGGCGGCACCCTCCATCCTCACGCCAGAGATGGCCCCTGTGCCCACCCCCCAAACCTAACCCTAACAGCGGACTGCACTGGATCACCCCAAACAGTCCCCAAAAGACCCTTGGCACCTACCCTCAACTATTACAACTCTCAACACTCACCCCAACAAAAATGGCAATACCCCCCCACCCTCATCCCAGATCACCCCAAACAACCCAAAAGACCCTTGACACCTATACCCCTACCTCACAAGGATAGATCATACCCTCCACCCTCACCCCAGAGGGGGTCCCTATGCTCCCTTCCCCACCCATAAACCTAACCCTAACACCAGACTACACCAGACCACCCCAAACAGTCCCCAAAAAACCCTAGGCACCCACCCTCAAACCGCAGCAAGTTAGGCGGCACCCTCCATCCTCACGCCAGAGATGGCCCCTGTGCCCACCCCACAAACCTAACCCTAACAGCGGACTGCACTGGATCACCCCAAACAGTCCCAAAAAGACCCTTGGCACCTACCCTCAACTCAACAAGGATAGGCTATAACCCCCACCCCCAGAAACTAACCGTAACATCGGGTTGCATAGGCCCTCCCCAAACAACCCAAAAGACCCCCAAAAGAGGATCTTAAACCTTTGTAAATAGATGATTCAACCTGCATCAGAGGACCCCTTAGACCCAGAGACCCCCCATCACACCTGGAACACAGCTAGCTCCCCCAGAAAAGATGGACTATTGAAGGGAGCGATAGGACCCTTACACACTCACAACACGATGCCCACTCCCACCTCAGCCACAAACCCCCCCCCCCCCCATCACACAATGGCCACAGACCAGGTATGGGTTTGCAAAGCACACTCACTCACAACAAAGATTGCAGAACATGATAATAGACAGGAGGCCAGAGGAATGCAGAAAACATTAACAGCAGATCAAAAAGCAGGAGGCCAGGAACACAACCAAAGAACACAAAGAAGTGGACCGACGAATTGAGGCAAAGAATAGGTATGACATCAGCAGTCCCAACCAAAGTGACCGGTCCTAAGACAACACATGGGAGGAATAAACCCAGAAAGGGAGGTACTTTCAACCCACCCTTTATAAACCACACACCGACCAGAAGTAGATCTCTTTCCCTGATGAAGCTACAGCGATAGCGAAACTGGAAAAGTCGTTGCCCAGTCGGGAAGAGTTCGGCAAGCGGTCCCCGCAAGCTGGAAAGAAAACCAAAGACTTGGTGAGCACTTTGGTGTTAACCTTACGCAGCTAGAAATAATTGATGTAAAGAATTGATGTTTATAGTTTACTGCACTAGCATTACAGTACAGTTTATTACAGTATAAGTTTTCTCCACACTGTACTAACCAAACCAGAAATGAGTAATAGCATGCAGATGTTAGGGGGGGCAGAGTTTAACAAGGGGAATCTCGACCAGCACAGGAATCAATCGAGACCGAGGGATTCCTTTGCAGTCGCTGTTCGAGTAATTTATAAAATGGCCCAGACTCTACACCATCTGAGGGTTCTGCAAGAGCAGAGCCAACCTCCTAGAGGTATCAGGAGACAGGCGAGGATATTGACACACTTTATAAAACCGGCTAATCCCACCCAGGCAACATTACAAAAATTGGCCTCTAATGCTGACACCTGGGCAGAACAAACACGACAAATTTTGGTTGAACATTACCAAAACAGCTTGTATGATCTGGACAAAGTGTACCTGGAGGGCGAACCGACCAATCGGGTCCAGGAGGCGGTCGCCAAAGCCTTAATTTGGAACAAGAAAAATTTGGGGGATAAATTTAAAATCCGAATTGAGGATTTGAGAGAACGAGTCTTGGGCCTAACCTCAGAGACGGGACTGAGACAGAGAGGCAGCCTGCGGGAGCCCCAGCCCCGCAGGCACACCGCCGCAACTTCCAATGTTGCGGTACACATACCGCAGGCGTTGTTTGCTGTTTCGCAGGAGAGCCGGATCGACCGACCCCAGGCCGAATGGACGACCGCCCGGACGGCGCCCCGACCCGCTCCTGCTCCCCGCAACCCCGACATTACTCCCCCCACCACCCCGGTGCGCCCACCCATCAGCCCCGAGATCGTAGTGTTGCGGCGGCTGGACCTCCTGGCGCAGGCCGGCTCCCCGCCACTCGACCCCCAGGCCCACCTCCAGTGGGACAGCGCGGTCCGATCAGAGGACTGGACATGTTGCCCGAGCACCGAATCACCCAGCACGTCAGCCCCGATCCACCGGGGCCCCGACACTCACGCCCAGTTGCCCCGTAGACCACGGGTACAGCGGAGACCTTCCCGGAGTGAGACCGAATCGAACGCGCAGCCTGCAGGGCCTCAGCCCGGAAATGACGTCACTGCCCCGTTGCAACAGGCAACCTTGTCCCCCCCGACAGTTCCCTCCCGCCCGACAGTTCCCTCTCCCCCACCGGCTCCTTCCACATCCACACACAGGGTCCCATCACCCAGGGAGAGACCAGCACGCAGGACCTGCACACAACAGCATAGGGTCCCCACGGCCCCGACCACCGACACAGTGAGGGACTCACAGGACGACTTCCAGCAGCACACACAGGGAGGTCCGGTAAATAACAGGCAGAGACAGGCTGAAGTAACTAGGCATCCCAATTCAAAACAGAAGAATGTAACCTGGAAACTCCAGCCCAGTAAGCCCGTTTTAATAATTGGAGATTCCAACATTTCTAGGATCCCAAAATGTCCCAACGACAACACACAATTGGACAGCTATCCAGGAGCCAAATTTATACATGGCACTGCCATCCTCGAGAAATTAGGGGAATGCCCAGAAACTCAGAAAGTGGTTCTTTCAATGGGCATCAATAATCGGACACAAAGACCACTGACGGCCATCAAACAACTCCAAGCACTAGTAAAGATGGCCAGTCGTAAATTCCCTAATGCTAGCATATGGGTCCCGGTCATCAACTTCAGCCAGTCTCTCCCAGCACCAGAGCAGGCAACACTCAGGCAGCTCAACGACCACATACAGACCAAGAGGCACATACCCGCTCTCCCTCCCGGCCAGTTCAGAGTAGGCCCAGATCACATTCACTGGACAGAGAACACGGCCCGAGCCATGATCCGAGAGTGGATGAAGTCTTTAAACTAATGGGGACACCATGCCAAGAGAGGCAGGGCCTACAATTAAGTAAAACCATCATCAACCTTTCCCAGACATTCACCCTCACCAAAATCCAAGAGAGAGTATTGAACAGGGGCCTCACCTTCGTCCCTACTCCAAAATCGCACAAAGAACAAGTACAGGGGGACCTGTTTAGATTCTATCGAGCCATCATGTTAATACACCACTTTTGTGACGTGGAGTCGGGGGAAAGATTACCCTTCACCCCACGCACAGGATGGACCCCAGATGAGGACCAGGTCCCTAGAGAGATCACAGAATTCATGACAGAAACAGCATCTGCCATCAGGGACATGCCCATGACAAAGGATAGGCCCAATCTCACCAGAAAAGAGAGGGAGGCCATGGCAGAACTGAGGGACAACAATGAGATAGTGATCAAACCAGCAGACAAGGGGAGCAGTATCGTCATCATGGACAGACAACAGTACCTGTTCGAGGCGCACAGACAACTGAACAAGGTAGAACACTACACCAAGTTAGATGAGCCTATATATAGAAAAACACAAGAGGAAATAGGGGAAATCTTGGAGGAGCTTAGGATGTCAGGATACATCCGACAGAAACAAGTAGATTACCTAACAGGAGCACAAGCCAGGGCGAGGAAATTCTACATGCTCCCAAAGATACACAAAAACCCAGACACGTGGACGGTGCCTGGAGAAATACCTCCAGGTAGGCCCATTGTGTCAGACTGCAGTAGCGAATCCTACGGGGTAGCAGAATACATTGACCACTATCTCAATCCACTGGCACAGCAACACCCCAGCTACATTAAAGACACCTACCACTTCACTCGAATAGTCAACTCCCTTAGCATACCACCCGATGCGATACTCTTTACCATGGATGTGGAAAGCCTGTACACAAACATAGAGACAGACAGGGGGATATAGGCGGTTAAAAACACCCTGCAGAGAAATCCTGACCTGGAGAGACCAGACAAGGCCTTAGTCAAATTACTTTACCTGGGATTGACAAAGAACGATTTTGAATTTAACGGGGAGTTCTACCTACAAGTTAAAGGGACAGCAATGGGGAAGAAGTTTGCCCCGGCTTATGCCAACATATACATGGCAGAGTGGGAAGAGACGGCCTTCCTGAAATGCCCCAAGCGCCCCATGTGCTACTACAGGTTCTTAGATGACATCTGGGGAGTGTGGACACACTCAGAAGGGGAGTTAGAGGGGTTCATCGACATACTTAATGCCCACCACCCTTCCATCAAAATTAAAGCTTTGACAAGCAGGGAGAGGGTAGACTTCCTCGACACTACAGTCTTTAAACTACCGTCAGCTGACGACCAAGTCCAAAAACTAGCCACCAAAGTCTTTTTCAAACCCACAGACACCCACACCCTTTTACACACCACGAGCCACCACCCAAAACACACCTTTAGGGGTATTGTCAAGTCACAACTGACACGCTTTCACCGGATATGCACCAGGGAGGAGGACTTTGCCCAGGCCACCACCACCCTTTTCACCGCTCTCAGGCAGAGGGGGTACTGCAGACGTAGATTAAGACACATTAAGGCAGACTTCCTAAAAGGCACGCAAGGGCCCAGACCCAGGCCAGGCTTGACACGCAACTTGCCACTAATAACAGGGTACGGTAGCATGGCCGTCCAGGCCCACAAAATAGTCAAGGGCCGCTTTGAACAATTCCAAAGAGGATTTGTCACACTGCAGGGATACAAAGCAATGTCAGCGTTCAAGAGGGCTAAAAACCTGAAGGATATCTTGGTCAGTACTAGCCTCCAAACGAGCTCAGGCTGCGGTCAAAGGCAATGTAGGGCCTGCATTCACTTGACAATAGCCAAAAACATAGAGAACACTGTGACGGGAAAGAGAAAGCAGATAGCACAGAGAATAACCTGCGAGCAAAAGAATGTAGTGTATGCAATTAAATGTAAGCAGTGCCACTTACTGTACATTGGCGAAACAGGCAACAGCCTCAGAGTCAGACTGACAGGTCACATCAGCAACATCACGAGGGGAGACCAGTCCGTCCCCATTAGCAGACACTTCCAACAGCACGGGGTCCAGTCCCTTGAGATCATGGGTCTGGAAACAAACGTAAATTGGTCAACCGGGCGTAGGAAGAGGGCAGAGAGGCTATGGATCAAAGCGTTACAGACGAAAGAACCCAATGGCCTGAACCTAGCATAAACTCAAACTTAGGGTGGAACCTGACTGACTCCTAAAAATCGACAGAAGGGCAAGTTAAAAGGCGAACAGATTTGGACAAGGGTGATGAGACCGTGGGCCAGACTAAAGTGGCAGTATATGGCGAAAAGGAATCTCCAGGGGGAGATCATTAAGCGCCAGAGGGCATTTTGGCCTACTGTCCGACAAATCACAACCTAACCCTAACCCTAACCCTAACCCTCACAGGACTCCTCACCGACCCGACCCAAGCGAGACTCTGCGTCGAGTAACTCCTTCTCGAGTCGCTCAAACGCCGCGTCCCGCCTTCTGGTCGACCCTCCCGCACAGAGCTATGGGCTTTAAACACGGCGCTATGGGCTTAAAACTACGCTATGGGCTTTACGCACAGCGCTATGAACTTTAGACTTAGCGCCATGGGCTTTAAACACAGCGCTATGGGCTTTAAACGCAGCGCCAAGGGATTTAAACACATCGCTTAGGGCTCTAAACACAGCGCTGTGGGTTTTAAACATAACGTTATGGGCTTTAAACACGGCGCTATGGGCTTTAAACACAGCGCTATGTGGTTTAAACGGCGCTATGGGCTTTAAACAGCGCTGTGGGCTTTAACCACGGCGCTATGGGCTTTAAACACAGCGCTATGGGCTTTAAACACAGCACTATGGGCTTTAAACACAGCGCTATGGGAGTTAAACAAGGCGCTATGGGGTTAAACACAGCGCTAGCGGCTTTAAATACAGCGCCATGGTCTTTAAACAGAGTGCTGTGGGCTTTGAACGCTGCGCTATGGGGTTAAACACAGCGCTATGGGCTTTAAACAGCGCCATGGGCTTTAAACACAGCGCTATGGGGTTAAAGACAGCGCTATGGTCTTTAAACACCGCCCTATGAGCTTTAAACACAAGCGTAATGGGCTTTAAACAAAGCGCTATGAGCTTTAAACACAGCACTATCGGCTTTAAACACAGCGCTATGGGCTTTAAACACAACGCTATGAGCTTTAAACACAGCACTATCTGCTTTAAACACAGCGCTATGAGCTTTAAACACAGCGCTATGGGCTTTAAACACAGCGCTATGGGCTTTAAACACAGCGCTATGGGCTTTAAACACAGCGCTATGGGCTTTAAACACAGCACTATAAGCTTTAAACACAGCACTATCGGCTTTAAACACAACGCTATGAGC